>NC_140957.1:34566095-34746095 GCF_014529385.1 Adiantum capillus-veneris
ACATTTACTTTCCTTAGCATAAAGTTGATGCTGGCATAACAACTCTAAGACTTTACGAATGTGCTCTTCGTGTTCTTCCTCATCCTTGGAATAGATCATAATATCATCGAAGAAAACCAGAAAAAATCATCCAAGTAAGGTTTGGAAATATCCTGCATCAATGGATTGAAGCTTACAGGAGCATTTCTAAGACCGAAAGACATTACTGTGAACTCATAATGTCCATACCTAGTATTGAAAGCTGTCTTTGGAATGCCGATCCTTTGATCCTTATTTTATAGTATCTAGACCGTAGATCAATCTTGGTGAAGATCTTAGCGCCATGCACTCTATCCAATAGCTTGTCAATCCTCAAAATGGGATACTTGTTCTTAACGGTCAGCTGGTTAATTCTGTGGTAGTCTATGCAAAGGCATAACCATCCTTCTTCTTCTAGAAGAGAAGTGGAGCACCCCAAGGAGAAGTACTAGATCTGATAAATCTTTGCTTAGTAAGCTGCCCAAGCTGCTCTTTGAGCTCAATAGCCTCAGGAAGTGACATCTTATAAGGTCTCTTTGAAATAGGTTTACAACCAAGAATGGTTTCAATCTCATGATCAGCTTCTCGAGGTGGTGGAAGATTTGTAAGATCTTCAGGGAACTCATCGGCATAATCTTTCAACCAATCGGGGCAAAAGTTTGAGTCCGCTCGATCCACCTTGTTAAGATTAACCATGTAGATCTGCTGACCTTTTTTTAGACCCTTCAAAATTGAGCAGAAGTAGACTATCCCCATAGTTTAGATTCTACCTGGCCTATTGTATAGGACTTTCTTTCCATTTGCTAGCTCTACAGCTAATCTCCTTGCAGGGTACTGGTTTAATTTCAACTTTCTCATGCATCTAGGAGAGAGAAAAGAGTGTGTGCTTTCACAATCTATTAGAAGTTCAACTTTTCCACCTTTGCGAGTTCCTGGAGATTGGATGACTGCATATTGTTGGGGCAAGCATCGGGATTGTCAATAGCAGCATGTAGTACTGCTCTTTCATCTTCTCCATCCCCTATAGTCCATTGGCCAACTACGGCATTGGATCTAGCAAGAGATCCATGTCCATGTCCTTTGTTTGCTCTTCCACATCCTCCATGGTAATTCGATTGACCTCTTCCGTTTGTAAATATATAGAGGGATCACATTTGCACCAAAAGCACAAACTCTCATTGGGCACTGATTTCTATAATGTTCACTCATGGCACTCAATACATTGTACATCTGGGAATTCGGTAGCTATCATTGTGGCTACCACTAGTCGATTCCCATAGGTGAAGTTGGCTGGTCTGTTGTCCCAACCATTCGGTCTATCCCTTTTTGCCAGATAATTTTGCCTTCCCTGAGCGACCTTTTGAACCTCCGTAGCTAAAGGTTTTGCTCTTAGCAATGTGTCTTGCAAGGATGATGGCCTAAGGGCTTCAAGTCGGCTGTTTAAGGGTTCAATAAGAACTTGAAAAAATTGAGCTACCTGCTATTCCAGAGACATCTTGGGAGCATATCTCTTTAATGTAACAAACTTTGAGTAGTATTCCTCAACTGATAAAGACTGTTGTTGAAGAGAAAAGAAGTTCTTCATCTTGATAGCTCTATGTACCAAAACGGAAGGGAACGTTCTGTTACTGCTGCTTTAATATTTTCCCAAGATTGGAAAGATCTTGTAATATCTGAATCCCTACAATGTTGCTTCCACCAGATTTTTGCATCTCTGGTGAGACGAAACATTGCAAGCATCGTTTGGTTCTTAGTCTGAGTCCCAACAGCTTCAAAGTAATCATCCATCACCTTTGTCCAAACTTTTGCATCATGGTCAACATTGGTCCCTTCACCATTGAAGTTGGGAGGTTGGGCTTGCTTAAGGAGAAGCTTCTTCTCCTGAGTGGTAGTATACAAGGTAGTAGGCGGTACCTACATGATAATATGCTTATCAGTGGACTAGCTAAGACTTTACACAATACCAATAGCTTAAATCTTAACAATTAAAAGATAAAGCCACAAGACACAAATCATTTTCTCAAATCAAATGACCACAATTTTTATTCATGGTGAAAATATATACAAGAGTTAGCCTTATTGAGAGGCTAGACAGGCATGCCTTTATTCTAATATGGACATATACACATGGCTTGGTTTGGATTAGAAAAACTAAATGATCCTTTGAGCACAATTATCAAGAACATGATGATACAAATGGTAAGTGTTTACAGTCACATTTTTACAATCAACTATTTTGTTGAAGTAATAACTCCTGTACATATCCTTAATAGGTTCATAAATCACAAGATCCCTATTTCAAGAAAACTTGGGCTTGATTCTACAGTTCGGAACCACCTTCACCACTTTGTCAAAGACCCATTTGTTCAATGATATGTCAATACCGTCTACATCAATAGGAATGGTGACATTCCAAGCCGTACCAAGAAAATAATAAAGTTGAATTACTCGCAACTCCTCAGCCCAACGAAGCTTCCTCAAATCGGCAGATAAACATCCAAGCTTCATCACGTTGATATAGAAGATTTTTCCTTCTCTGTTCCATCATGTTGCGACGGAATGAAAATTTTTGAGAACAACATGCCTCCATATACATTATCTCAAAAGTCTGTAACTTGCGGTATTTTCATGGGATCTTCCTGAAACATCGACGCATGTAAGCCCTTGGATTTATCAACTACCCATCTATTCTTATATTTTAAAATTTTCAAACAAGTTTCCAGTTCTCAAACCTAGGCTGTGATACCAACAGTTAAGTCTCTATCCCATCATCACAAATGATGGTAACTTGAGGGTACCTAACAGGTTGCTAATTCCTAAAGTAGAGCCAAAAGACAAATCCAATGGACGGTCTCTTGTCATGAAGTAGCTTGAGTCCGAGCCATTAGAGGAAAGAACTAACCCTAATCTAGCACAAACTACTCATTTCCAAATATCACCTTTCAGGAGAGAGAGAATCTCGAATGCCTTTTGCCCCATAGCTTTCAGAAGCACGTACGTCGAGAATTTTCCACTCTTGGCACAATGAGATATCTAATATAAACCTACTTGGTTGCAAGGGGATAGAGGGTTCCCAACCAATCAGGATCACCCATCTCATAGGTTGGCACAACGAGCCAACCCCCACACTCACACCAATAATTGTGTCCCAATTACTACCACAGTGTTGTTCAAACACACAAGGTTCATTTGTTTACTTTCCATGTCACAAGTTTGTTAACACTAGAATGGTAACCTAACAAGACATAAAAGTGTCCTTTCAGGGTTTTGGAAACAAATTCCAAAACCATGGTAGATCCACTCATTTTGAAAAATCCTTTCATGAGCTTATAGTTCAAGAACTACTACATATGGAACAAATGAGAAACTTGTAAGTTTTCTCATCCCTTGGTCACTACAAGCCTCCAAAGTTGATGGACTAGTGCATTTTGCCCAAAACAGCAATTTCTTACGATTGATTGCATATAAATAAGAGTGGGGATTTTTGTTGGACATGAGATAAAATGCCCCGTTAACTTCAATGGGTTGATTATCAAAAAATATGGTTGCTTTTACCTCACTAATTTTTTAAGGCAAAAACAATAGGTGCAAAAAAGTTGCATTTTTTCCATTCTACAGACCTATCATCAAAGTTTCTATAGTCACGCTCAATATAGATACTATATACATGTTTTCTTAGTTCCCTTTGGGCCTTTGGATTCAAAAGGAGCCATGGAGCATGCCAAAAGGATAATGGATCTCTTACTAAGTGGAACCTTGGGGGCAATGATAAAGTGCTAAATACGGCAAACATGAAAAAACTGGGTTTAGCATTATGACCTCTAGAAACCCATAGAAACTACTCAATATCTAGCCAAGTTTGTAGTCTATGATTAGGTATGGTTACTACCTACAAAATACACACAATTGACCGAAGAAACTAGCAATATTGAGAAAGTTATACTTGCTACTCTAAAATGTATCATATTCTTCAGCAATCAAAAAACTCAACCATCATCATATACTATGCTATATAGGATATTAGGTCCCCCAAAACTCAAAGAAGATTAGCTTTATGTTATACATTACACTTATACAATCAAAATTGAATTTGCATATCAAGAAAGCCACCAAAAAAATCATAAAAGTGCTAATTTTGGCCAAAAACAGGATTATGCAATTCTTGTAAATTGGTCAGAACTTTCAATTTTAACACTTATCTTTTCCTACAAGCATCAAAACATGTTGAGAACTATGAAGGCCTAACCTCTAGCCATCTAAACTTCACAAACATGAAGTTTAGAGTGGTGTAGTTGCCAAAAATTAAAAAAAAAGCCAAAAATAGGACCCGTTTTTTCACACAGTTCAGGTTCAAAAATGTTGTGCAAGAGTAAGGTTAATGGTGAGATTGATACTCCATAAAAAATGTTATGATTTTTTCAGCTCATAAGGCAACTTTGTTATAGCACCTAGAAATTCATTTGCATACTCTTCAAATAATTCAAGCAAAATGGTCACTTAACAGGACATAAGAGTGTCCAAGGACATAAAAGTGTCCTGTTACCATTCTAGTGTTAAGACAACACTTTAAACAATAGAAAAATTGGCACCAAAACATTCTTTCCTAAGAAAAAGACTCAAATACACCACTTCATTATATATTCCAATACTCCACGATTGTAGAAACTTCTCCTGATGGATGTTAACTCCATCCATTGTCATTGGCTGTCCATACAACCAATTCGTGCTACACCTCTTTGGAGTAACCATCTTGGTGAGTCACATGTTCACACAAATGAACCTAAGTCGTCTCGTAGAAACGGGTCGAATTTTGCATATAGAAATATGCTAAGCTCTTGCGTAGAGATGCAAGCTACTGCCCAAGAGGAAAATAACAAATGCATAATGACACAGTTTCCAATTGGGCTAACCCAATATGTTTAGGGGGAAGTTTTATCTCTTTTCCAGCTACACGTGATGCAATGAGTACAAAAAATAACTTGTCCTACCTCCTCAAATGTTGGATCATGGCTTTGTGAGATGATTGGCATGTTCTCATTCATGGAAGCCTTTGCTTTACCCTTCCTAGTGTTGGTTCCAACCTTGTTGTTCTGGGCTCCACCAATGCGGGTCCTCTTTGGTGCCATATCTCACTACTTAAATGCTTACTAGAAAATGAGACTAACGAGTATCATCCAATAAAGATCAAGGTGGCTAATCGTAATAGAATTCATTAGACAAAGCACCCTACAAATGCGTAGAAAAAAATGGAGATTTCATACTAGATTTAATAACCTTAATTATGCATAAGAAAGATTAAGGATGCATATAATTATTATGTTTCTCACTCCACAATCTGACGGTTTGAGAGAGAATGAGGTTGCATGATAATTAAGGCAACCTTAATCACACAAAAAATAGGAAGACTCTATTGATAGATTAAGGGATGCACATGGATTACCACACCCTAATCTACAGTAGAAGCTTGCGAGAGATGGAAAGAACCGTCACCAACACATGCGTGAAAGCTTAAGGATTAGGGAATAGGAATGTGTTATACCCAGCTAGAATAGAGTAATTAGGATAAGTAGTGGGGATCCAAGGGATTCTCCAAGAGAGGAGAGAATTTTGGATGCACACATATATGAAAAAACCAATAAATTCATTACCAAAATTTGACCAGATTTTTTTTTTGCAATGTCACAAAATGATGATCACCGATACGAGCTTCCACAGTAGAGTCTCCTTGTGTGAAGCATTGTCGTGTGTTTCTAAGGCCTAGGGGTTGGCTCTTATATAGACTCCAAGGCTCTCATGCCCCCCCTTGTTGCTATTTCAAACTGAGGGAGTGTGGGAGTGTGACATGCTCCCTCACTCTTGTCCCTAAGCCATACAATCCTCACTCTACCATGCTTTCTACTTAGGCTAAGTGGAGTGTGCCATGCTTCTTCAACTTTCCACTCTCTCTCACACTCTTGACAACTCACCCCTAGCACACCCTTTTGGTTAAATTGGGAGTGGAATGGGCTAATACTTTCATATCTTCTCCCCCATACTTGCCACACCTCACCTCTTTCCCTCATGGAGTTTCACACCTCTTCCATACTTGAACCTTACCCTTGGAAAATTACTACCCATGCACTCTCACCCATGGACATACAAGAGAATACATGAGCATACCCCATGCACCCATTGTTGAGATGTCGAGCTCTACATCTTGAGCTGGAATCCACTACGGGTCTTGGCCGCTTACGGCATTTACTCACTGGCGTGTTAGGTGACAGACACGGAGGATCTCTGCCAGTGATTCTATAGCTGGACTACACTTATAGTGCCAACCTAGTACGCTTCTAGCAAGTTCACACTTAGTGACCGCATGTATATATGTGCTACTTTTCAACTTTAGCACTTAGTGATTTTGTACTCTCTTTTCTGAGTGAAGAAGAAGAAGAAGCTTTCCATCTCTGTGTGCTTTGTGCTTGTCTTGTGTAGCTCTCTTGCATCCTCATTCTTTACATGGTATCAGAGCCTGGTGCAACCAAGAGAGGCTAAGAGAGCAAGAGCATCACAATCTCTTCGTTCGCAATCCTTGTACCAGATGTCGAGTTTTGCGTACAAGTTTCTGAACAGGTCTCCAAAGTGCAGTATATAGAGATTTACTGTACAAGTACAGTGGTTGTATGTGCGCTTGATTGTGGACACTCGTTGAGTGTAGAAAGTGTTACATGTACCACGATAGCAGGTTCAACAGATTTGCAGGTTTTTGCAGATTGTAGCTATTTTGTCTTAGTGCTTCAAGATGTCTGACGGTTTCAGTCAGATTGTCACTGAGAAGCTTGAGAAAAATAACTACCCTGCATGGAAGTTCAGAATAACTAATTTCCTAAAAGGAAAAGGTTATTGGGACTATGTAGAAGGAGACAATGAAAAGGAACCAGAGATTCTTGAGGCAAATGCTACGGCAGAGCAAAGAAAAGCTTTGAGGGACTGGCAACAAGGCCAGAGCAAAGTGATGTATTGGCTTTCTATGAGCATCACAGATGGCATGATGGGCTATCTACAGAATGCTAAAACCCCCGCCATTGCATGGAAAAACTTAGGCAGAGTGTTCGAGGTGAACACCAAGGCCAGGAAGCTTCAACTAAAGTCGGAGCTAAATCATGTTAAGAGGAACAACCTCTCCATCAATGATTATGCCTTGAAGATCAAGAGTATCATTGAGGCTCTTGGATCTATTAAAGTCTCAGTGGAAGACGATGACATTGTCCGTGCATGATTGGATGGTCTAGAAGATGAGTATGTACATTTCAGGTCTTCCATGAATACAAGAGATGACATCCCCGTGTTCTAAGATTTGTTTTCTATGCTTATTCTTGAGGAGAAGAACCTTGGTATTGACACATCTTCTTCTCGTGGCAGACATAGGTCTGAACAGGCCTTCTATTCTAACTCCAACAGGAGTAGAGGTCGTGGTCGAGGCCCAAGTGGTTGCAGGGCCAATCTCGAGAAGGTCAATCAAATCAAAACAATATAGGTGGCAGGAGAAACCAGTCTCAAGGCAGGGGGAGTCAAAGAGGTCGTGGTGCAGGATCAAGCAAGCAACAACATACTGCAGATAGCAGAGAATGTTGGACTTGTGGTGAAAAAGGTCACATGTCACGTGACTGTCCAAAGGGAAAAGCAAGTGGAAAGAGAGAACAGGGAAACTATGCATCTACTAGCAGAGATGCAGATGACAACAGAAGCAAGCGCATGTTTGTTATGTAGCATGTAATGAATACAATGACTGCAGAGAATTCCACCCAAGATGATGTTTGGTATGTGGATTCAGGTGCCTCTAATCACATGACGTCTCATGGAGAGTGGTTTAGAGATATGCGCAAACTAGATGTGTCAGGCTATGTGCAGACAGGAGACGACACAGCTCACCCCATTGCTCATGTAGGGGACATAACTCTACATACAAAGAGTGGGAAATCAAAGTACTTAGTAGATGTACTTCATGTCCCAAACATTACAAAGAATATTGTTTTTGTTGGACAAGTGATTAAGTAGGGTTTGCAGGTTCGCTTCAATCCAAATGGCTGTTATGTAGAAGATTTCCACAATGGCTGTAAGCTGATCACAGAGGGCAAATGTGTGGGCAGAATGTTTACACTAAATGTAGACATGCCTGAGGTAAAAGCTGAATTATTTGCACAAGGCACAGGTTTTGTGGCTGATGTTGACATTTGGCAAAAATGCATTGGCCATGTCAATGAGAAGAGATTGCGCAACATGCAATCAAAACAGATTGTAAAAGGTTTGCCCAAATTTAAGGTGGATGGTATGCATAAAGTGTGTGCAACATGCTAGTTTGGAAAACAGTGAAAGGACTCATTTCCACATGAGTGCAATGTATGTAAAAAGACACTTGAGGTGGTGCACACAGATGTTTGGGGTCCAACCGATACTGCAAGTATACATGGGTGCAGGTATTATGTCTTTTTCATTGATGACCATACAAGGAAAGTATGGGTCTAATTCATGCGTAGCAAAAGTGAAGTGTTTGGTCACTTTCAGGACTTCAAAGTCATGATTGAGAAGGAGACAGATATGCAAATCAAGACATTGAGGTCAGATGGAGGGGGAGAGTACTTCTCCAATGATTTTTCAGATTTTCTGCGAATGCATGGTATTGCAGGCAATTTACATGCAAATATACTCCACAACAGAATGGGGTTGCAGAAAGGAAAAACAGACACATTTCAGAGGTTGCACGTGCATTGATGAAAGAGAAGAGCATGCCTCATCATTTTGGGCTGAAGCTATAAATATAGCTGTGTACATTATGAATAGGACACCTACAACTGCGGTGCATGATGTAACACCTGAGGAAAATTTTACAGGTACAAAGCCTGATTTGGCACACTTGAAAGTGTTTGGCTGCATAGCTTATGTGCATGTACCAGATGAGTTGCGTAGGAAATTGGATCCTAAAGCAGAGAAATGTATTCTTGTGGGATATTCCCTTGAACAAAAGGGGTACATGTGCTACAATCCTACTACACGAGAATTACAAGTGAGTAGAGATGTAGTCTTTGATGAGATGAGCAGTTGGTACAGTAATGCACATGGAACTATTGGGGCTGATGTAAAAGATGATGTGGTTGTACAAAATGTGAGGCCACAGTCACAGGTTTTGAGTGGACCACAAGAGTCCTCTTCTCGTGGCTCCGTTGAGAAGCCATGGAATGGTAGACTACGTACGCAGGTTACTCCACCAGCAGGTACAGGGAATGTATCACGAAAAGGAAAGGAAAAGGTTGATGAACCTCCCTTTATGGCTGATGCATCATCAGGTTTTTCACATATAGACATGGATTCAGATGGTTCTGAATAAAGTCTTGATGAGGAATTTGGAATTCCATGTGTCAGGACACCTAGTGTAAGGAAAGTACAAGAAAATGCTAGAGGGCAAAGGAGTGACCCAGGACCGCGCAGATCTAACAGAGTTAGAAATCCAGTTTAGAAATTGACTTATGATGGGTATCTAGCGTATCACCAAGCCTACATGGCTAAGGTGATACAAGATGTGGAGCCCACATGTTTGGAGGATGCAGTTGGAAATGTGCATTGGGATGATGCAATGAATGAAGAGATCACTGCATTGGAAGCAAACAACACATGGGAGTTGGTGCCATTGCCAAGTGGCAAGAAAGCTATTGGCTGTAAATGGGTATATAAAACCAAGCATAAGGCTGATGGTAACATTGAGCGTCAGAAGGCAAGGCTGGTCGCAAAGGGTTATGCACAGACATATGGCATAGACTATGAGGAGACCTTGATCCAGTGGCAAAGATGAAAACTGTGAGAGCTTTCATAGCAGTGGCTGCATCTAGAGGATGGATTATGCATCAAATGGATGTAAAGAATGCCTTCTTGAATGGTGAGTTTCAAGAGGAAGTGTATATGGATCAGCCACCTGGTTATGTCGATCCAGGTTACCCAGATTATGTATGCAAGCTTCTCAAAGCTTTGTATGGTTTGAAGCAGGGATCTAGAGCATGGTATGACATGATTGCCACGTATCTTGTCAGTATTGGCTTTAGGAGAGCTCATGCTAATCATTCACTCTATGTACGTGAGAGTGATATGGGGATTGTGGTCATTACCATATATGTAGATGACCTTATTATTGTGGGTGACAATGCTATGGAGATTGACCATGTGAAGGGTCTTCTCAAACCGGAGTTTGAAATGAAAGATTTGGGCAAGTTGCGCTACTTTCTTGGCATTGAGGTGATCAGGACTCCAGAGGGTGTATGGCTGTCACACAGAGACAATATGCTTTGGACATGTTGTCAAAGTATGGTATGGCTAATTGTAAGCCAATTTCTATTCCCTTGGATGTGAATGCAAAGTTGAGTGCAGAGAAGGGTGATGTTGTTGAGGATGTCAAGATGTACAGGAATATTGTGGGTAGTCTAATCTACTTAACTATCACGAGGCTAAACTTGAGCTACATAGTAGGCTTGGAGAGTCACTTCATGCAGCTTCCAAGGAAGCCACATTTGGATGGAGTACGGCACACACTTTGGTACGTGCAAGGGACTCTTGACTACGCATTGTTCTATGCAACAGATGTGCCATTAGCATTGTATGGGTATACAGATGCAGATTGGGCAGGTAGCATTGCTGATAGGAGATCTACGAGTGGCTTCATGTTCTCTTTTGGGAGTGTTGCTGTTACTTGGAGCATCAAAAAGCAGCCTACGGTTGCTTTATCGAGCACAGAGGCCGAGTACCGAGGTGCAGCAGTTGCAGCGTGCGAGGTAGCTTGGCTACGCACATTACTTGAGGACTTGGGAGTGCAGGTGGACCAGCAGATTGTCATCCATTGTGACAACCTCAGTAGCATGCAGTTGGCTAGGAACCCAGTGTTCCATGCCAGGACCAAGCACATAGAGGTCCATTACCACTACGTTCGAGAGCGAGTGTTGGCGGGCGACATCGACTTGGTCTACGTCAGTACAGAGGAGCAGATAGAGGATATCTTTACCAAGGCCCTCGGAGCTGAGAAACTTCGACGTTTCCGGACTATGCTTGGACTCTGCGACATGCAGAGCTCGAGGGGGAGTGTTGAGATGTCGGCTCTACATCTTGAGCTGGCATTCACTACGGGCCTTGGCCGCTTACGGCATTTACTCACTGGCGCATTAGGTGACCGACACGGAGGATCTCTGCCATTGATTCTACAGTTGGACTACACTTATAGAGCCACCCTAGTACGCTTCTAGCAAGTTCACACTTAGTGACTGCATGTACATATGTGCTACTTTTCAGCTTTAGCACTTAGTCATTTTGTACTCTCTTTTCTGAGCGAAGAAGAAGCTTTCCATATCTATGTGCTTTGTGCTTGTCTTGTGTAGCTCTCTTGCATCCTCATTCTTTACACCCATGCATGCACATGTAACCCATTCACATACATACCTTAGGAATTAAATAGTCTAACTTAAGCTAGACTAGGCCTAGGATTAATTAAATCGACCTAGACACATCAAAATTCCATTATGGAAAATGCTAGAGCAAGACGAACTCTTAGGCCACTTCTTGATGCATTAGACATGACTACTACCATAATTAGCAGTTCTTGGCATCAATCCCTATTTTCAGGAAATTTGAGACGGGGTAGAATTTTATGAGCCGGGCAACCCTAGGTAGGTGTAAGGTCCCAAAAACTTACTATTTTTGAAAAAACTTGACAAAACATAATTCTATCCAAAATTAAGAGACTTACATAATTCTTAATACTTAGACGACATCAGGATAAAAACTGCCAAAAATAGTAACTTTTTAGTTGGAAATATGTCTTATAAAAGGGTTACATATGAACCCCCTCTATTAGGGTAGCAAAGACCTTACCGTGCCATGGGTATTCTTCTCTCATAGAAGATGTTTTTGTTGCTTTTAGAATGCTCATAAGCTAAGGGTATGGTATGGGCATGCACATCCCACCTGTTACATATGGTATAGGCAAAAACTATCTATATGCGGTAACTAGCATGCAAAACACTCAAAATGGCATCATAAGGTGACAAAATGGAAAAATGGGACGTGGGAAAATGGATGAAGGTAGAAAATTTGGGCTTTTTCTAACTCCGCTTGCTATTTTTCACAAAAATGTGTCATTTTTGGGTTTAAAAATGGTGGTGATCCAATTAGGGTTTCCCCTCTCCAAATCTATGTGTTTAGAGCTCTTTTGTGTTGTGAAGCTTCCATGAAAGGTGCTTTGTCAAATAATTTACGGAAGAAGGTAGGGTTTGTTGCTCAAAAAATTGACCCTATATAGGTGCCATTGGGTGCGAGGCTACACCATAGCATCAAATAGTTTGATGTTTGGAGTTGTTTTTGTTATGTTTTGGCCAATGAGTTTCCATGGCTAGGGTTTTGTCTTGTTCTTTAGTGTTTTTTGATGGCTTGGTTGGCATTTGCTATAGTTCCAAGCCCTGAACTCCTCGATTTGCTTTGTAGTGTCTTTTGGGTTGGCATGTGCTTGTAATTCCCGTAGAGCAAGGCTTGAGTTGAGTGAAAGGAGACCTTTTTGTGTTTTTGGCTGAACGTTTTGTTATTGTGAGTCGATTTTACAAACTACAAGGAGGCTTAACTATAGAGGTGCCCCACTTCCAGCTTCTCTTATCAACGTCCTCTGCAAAATCACAACTCCTCAGCTTTATCTGATCACTGCAAAATCAACAATAAATTAGCACAATTCTAGCATTCACATAGCAATATGGCCCATTAAGAACTATATGGAATGAGCAAACATAAAGTGTGATTGGTGAAAAAATATTAAACAAGATTACTTGAGAATTATACATTAAAACACAATATAATTAACCACACTCGCACTTGTACATGCCAACTAATCAAGGACCTTAGCTGTAGTTGTACTGTCAGTAGTGCATTAATGGTCAATGTTAATTTGATAGTCAATCCACCTAATTCCAATAGTTATTTAGAGTTTTCTAATTGCAAGAGAAAATGGTTTCATATTGCTTAAACAGATTCCCTTTTTGCTCAGTCCCTTGAGTGGTTTACTTTAGACTTTGTTGCCACCTAGAGTCTTTTCTTTTACTGTGAGGCTCTTTTTTTTGTGCCTTTGCTCTTTGATTTCTAGTTATTTTACTTTTGGGGGGTCAGCTTGATATTGAAATAATAGAAACGCTCCCCAAGCTCATCACAATAGCCAAACCTTTCTTTAAAATGGCTAAGCTAAGGTCAAGAGAAGCCTACATGAAATTTCTAACACACTGCACACGATGCTTGATAATATTGGATTAAGAGCTTAAAGTAACTATTACGAATTAGAAAAGAATTCAATGGTATTAAAGGAATACCTCTAATGATTTACCTTGGTTAAACTAGCTCAACCTTGATTTTTAATCGATAAACCTAACAAGGGACTATGAGGTAAAACTATAATGAATCAAATTTGTAACTGATAATTCTTGAAACAAGTAAGCATATCCAAATGTCAAAAAAAAGAGTAAGGCAATAAAAATGTATAAGAAACTCTTGCTTTTGTGCTAATAGCAATTCCTCAATGCACATAAGAGTGGGCATGACAAGGACTTCATGATGTTGAATAGTTGAGCCAATGCAATGTTTGGTACCTATACAAATTAATTAACAACACCCTATATCTATAGGAGGCACATCAATGGAAAAAGACACCTACAACTCAAATAGAAACAAAACTAAAACAAAGTAGAAAACCTTAACCTATCTATCTGTCACCACATTAAGGGATCAAGGTAAGAGGATATTATATAGATTGGCTACTAGTCCTAAAGCTAAGCTCATATCCTCATCATCTAGGGAAACAAAATCATCCTCAATAAGGTAGTAGGCTTCCTCAATCTCATCTATTGATTCTTCTTCATCTTCTTGTGCACATATGTTACTAAAGAATCTTACCATGCTCGGATTGGCATTTTGTGCCAAGCGGTAAGGCCTATGCAAGTGGGTCGGTAACTATTCCCACTGAGTGAACAGAGGTGGAAAACACATTTGGCATACTCGAGAAAAGTCAAGAGGATACCTCTCACAAAGTGTAGGAGTAGATGACTCTGGTGAACTAGCCATATTTGTGAACACAACTTGATTTGGGTTAGGTTCCTAATAACATAAAGGTTGTTTCATTGTGCATGATGTGACATTGTGTGGGCTATGGGTCGGATCTTGTATGCTTCATTCTTGTTGATAAATTGGTCTTTCTCTTTACTAATTTTTTATTTTTCATGTTAGCTTGAGTATAAGGGCTATAAATATTTGCATTTTCTAAGATTTGGAAGTTAAGAGGTTAGGGAAGGAAGGTTGAGAGGAAAATCATAGGAAGGTACATGCAAGGACATACTTCCCCCTTACTTGGGTAGATCATACCTTTGGAAAAGATGTCACCCTTTGAAACCAATTGTTCCAGCTTGTCATAGGTAGGGCTTTGGCCAACATTTTTCTATCACCCTAGGTGCTTCATCAAGTTGCAAATGTGGTAAGATATTTGAAACATTTGTTCAAGCGATAAATTTATGGTGGGAGGCATAGGTTCTTTTGTATTTTTGTGGAGAAACTTTCATGTTGTCAGGTGTACTTTGAAAATTTATAAAGTGATCATGATGTTTTAGAATGATTGCCAACATGGCCCTATATGTTGTAAAAGGATGGCACAATGTACATGGTTTTGTGTACTTGTTTGCAGATTCGTCATGTACATACCTCATTGAGGTGTTTGGGTCCTAGAGGCGGCACCGTGGGTATTTTCCTCTTCTATAATATGTTTCTAAGGCTTTTGTAATGCTTGTAAGCTAAGCATACGGTATGGGTGTGCACATCTCACCTACTAAAGATGGTCCGCACAAAAATTATCTATACGCAGCAGTATATATGACATCATAAGGTGACCAAATGTGAAACTTTGATGTTGGAAAATATAAAGGGATATGCGAGGGATGAGCATACAAAACTGGGGCTTTTTTTGACTCTGTTTGCTATTTTTCCACCAAATAGGTCTTTTTTTGGATAAAAAATTGTCAAAAATTGCCATTTTTGGGCGAAAAATGCTAATTTTTAAGAAAAAATATCAAAAAAATTATCATGTCAGTTCTTAGTGCCCCCATTAAGGAAACTTTTTCTCAAATTTCCTTCAATTGTTTACTGTAGATGCCTAAAGGCATGCTTGAATTTTATGGTTCTTCTTAGTAACATTAACACATGCGTTTGGCAAGTTTTATGCTCTTCAACAAGAAGATGCAACTCACTTTGTGGAATATTTTGAAGTTGAATGTCTATTTCAAGGGATACAAGAATCAAAATGTCATCCTACAACGTTAATGCCTATGTTTACAAGATGAAGCCAAAGATTGGATTGATGAATTTCAGCCTCGATCAAAGATGCAATGATGGGAATGCTAATGTATGCTTTGATGTGGTCAAAGAGGTCTTTTTGTCATGTTACAAGAAATTTGAGGATCCATGGGATGTACGGCACAAGCTAGAGGCACGTGTCCATCAGGAGAGTCAAAGTGTGGAAGATTATGTTTGGCACTTTGCTAAGATATGGAAAAGGTGGTGTGCGGCTTTGGGGAGGAAATCCCCTCCTCTTATGCTTAAGAATAATTGTTTCATTACAAGTCTCAAGGATGCGTTGAAGTTGAAATTGAGCTAAAGAGCCCGCAAAGGTCTGAGAATGATCTAAAGGTAGCAAAGGATAAAGAGTGGAAAATAAAGAGGAAAATGGAGCTTGGCTGGTTACATTCCACTTCACAAATATCACATTCTTCTCATGGCAATAAGGTAGGTGCATACTCAAACATTTTTCATGTTGCAAGTTTGGATCCTGGTACTCAAGGCCACTTTGACAATGCAAAGCAAATACTTGATGGTGCACAAGAGGTCAAAAGTGGTATGTATGTCATGAAAAATGAGCCTTTTGTACAATCTAGCAGCTCCAAAGTATCCAAAGATCATCACGTAGCTAACACTTGGGATGTGTGTGATGTATATCCACATATAGATAAGGTCATGGCACATGACAATGAGAATGCCATAAAATATGTTTTTAATGGTGAAGAGGGGGATGAGGTACTGCATGATTGTGATGCTAGTTTGGAGATGGAAAGATCTTGCCCCATAAAGGAAGTTGTTAGGGATCAATTGCCTCTTAAAGAGGAATTTGTGTCTAAGAAATATGTTTGTGGAGAGGTTTCTCAAATGGATGTTATTCCTAAGAGAACTTGCAAGTATGATGATGCTTAAGAGCTAGTTGAATGCCTTGGAAGGTGAACAAAGCAATGATGGTGCCAAGATGTGTGATGTTGTACGTAAATATCCATGCAATTGATGAGGTTGGGATAGAAGGTTTTGATTATTTGGATCCAATTAGTAATGTTTGTGATATGGACCTTGTTGATGCCTCAATGTTTGATGATTTGTCTAAAGATTTGGAAAAATGCTTCCATGGTGAAAGGGCTACTCCAACTATAGCAGATGTTCCACACATACGTAATGGAAAAGTAGAGTTTCCTAAATATGTGTATATGCACATGGATGTGGATATGATGGAGCCTAAAGTTGATCTCATGCTTGAAGGCACTGTGAGAGTCTACATGCATGACATGTTTGATGATGAGCTCTCGTATTTGGTTTATGTTGAGAGTTGTTAACCACATCATTTGTATTTAGTCATTGGTCAGGCTTGTCGGTCCTATAGGAATAAGATAAGGGTGATTGCCGATGAGACAGGTGCACCATGAACTCAAACAGCTAACAATGGGTTAGGTCAGCCAAGTGTGGACACCCAAGTGTGAATGGGTGAACCCATATAAAAGTCACCTAGACCAAAAATCCATTCATTCTCTCATAGTGCAATTCAAGCATGCTCTTGCGCTACTCTGTCTTCATCTCCTTCTTTCCTATGTGCGCTTGTGAGAGTGTGTACGTGAGAGAGAGAGAGTGTGTGTGATCAAGCATTGTGCGGCGGCACGGTAGTGTTGAGGCGGTTGAGCGCGACGACGGCTCCCTCTTCTTTGCAGAAAGGAATCCTTCATGATTGTAGCTACGAGAGGTGAGTGACACACCCCGTCTTCTTGTGAGCTTGTGGGCTCTTGGTTGTGTGCTTGCAGCCATTCGCGGCATGCACACGGTGCTCGGGAAGTCCCCAGCTCCAACACATGCAGTAGGAGCGCACATTTTTAGTGCTGCTACCGAGGAGTTTCCCTGCACCAAGCTTTGGGAAGTACTCTATGTTGCTCAGTTCTCTGATCAATTATCTGTTTGCTCAATTTAGTTCCAGATATGTTTCACTCCGTATATTTTAGGTATAGTGTAGCTACAGTTCGGTTTTCTGGGTAGGTTTGTAGATGGCCACACAGAGGCCACATGAACCTCATCTGACACCTTATCCAAGAAAAACATAATTCAAAGAAAATATCTATTTAAGAAAAAACAATAAAAATCAGGGCAATGGGTTTTTGTGCAAGATTTACTATGCAAAAAAAAAATGAAAGCCCAAAAGCCCCCAATATGAGCTTGAGCTTGGTCTTTTCATAGTAAGTAGTAGTGAAGGCATATATATAACCTACCCCTCAGAGGAGGAGGGAAGCCCTATCGGATAAGGCTCCACCTTTCCCTCCACAGGCCTCCCTTGGACTTTCTATCTTAAGCCATGCACCTAGGTTGAAATCGCATGTTTTAGGGATTTCGAGAGCTTTCGGTAGTCAAACGGTGTGCTACAATGTGTGCTAAGACCTCCTAAACAATACGCTCATTTGGAGCTATCACACGCCTAAATCCGCACTTTGAACCTAAAAGAAAAGTAGAAAACAAGAAAAAATTGAGTGAAAATGGGGGGCCAAAACACCCAAAAAACCAATGGAGAGGCCTCAAAAGGTAGTCGCCAACACAGGGAGGGTACCTTAATCACATGTTTCTACGATCTGGTTGTGTGCTAGATTCCAAACACATAGAGAGTGCTTCAAAGCTTGTAGCCACCCACTATCCTTCCATGTTAGGGTCCAAGCCCTCGGGGCAGGGACCCAAGGTAGTACAACCCAAGATCCCCACGTAACTAGTGGCTAGGGACTCTTCCTTCGACTATAGCGTGATGGAAGGGAATCCTGCACCAAACACCAAGAAAGAAAAGGAGAGCGTTCCTATCCGGGCTCGACATCCTGGATCTAGCATGTTTAGCCATTTAATGGAAAGCTTTAGTAGAGCTACTCGCTTTGAACGTGTGGCTAGTGAAGTGAACGAAGGAGGTGGGGAAGTAGATTCACCATTCACATATATTGTAGATCCTACACCCCCTAAGAGTGTCCATGTGAACATCCTACCCACCTCATTTAATGAAGGCTCTATCAAGCTACCACCTTCCAAAGTTTTCTCCAAGATAGTGGTAACTAAAAGTCAAACCAATGAAGTGACATTGCATCCACTTCAAGGGGAACCTCTAGTATGCCAAATCTAAATGGGGTATTTCTCAATGACAATCGGGAATATGACCTACACATTGAGACTTTGACCAGCTTGTACATAGGGTACACATACCATGTGAGTTGGTTAGAGGTTGTACAATCCACATCTAGTGCCACTAGTCTAGAGGAATAATAACACATGATTTGCGATGTCTTCCATTGGATTATCCAATATGAGATGCAAAACAAGGGGATGAACATACCTTCAACGGGTCCCATGCAATTCTTAGTTACGGATAAGGCCAAACAATCAACTTTAACACAAATGGAGACTCCCTCGGTGAGTCTCATAGATCCTCCCTATGTTGTTTTGCCTGGGGTCTCAATGTGGTTTGAGCCTGGGAATAGTACCTTTAGTTTTCCAAACTTGGTTCAACCTTCTCTAAGAGGGACCACAATGCTTACTCCAGTAATGAGCATAATAGAGAGTGCACACATGACCTCTATAGCTAGTACAGTGCCACTACCTAGTGGTGTAGTACCTACCGTAGTACCTACACGTGCATATTGCCTATACATACCTGTGGCCACTCATGCTCATGTAGCTCCTACATCCCCAGTTATACCCATGGCATATACTCCACAATCACAGTACCTGAATTCCTATTTGAGTGGGGCTATACCAAGTCACATGTCATATCTCGCATCGGCTGTGTATATACCAAGGCCAATGCCAATCCCCATCCCACCTGCACTTCCTCCAGTGTCCCCACCAACAATACCTGCTCACTTAGGTGATTTGGTACTTTTTTCTCAAACTATTGGTTGATCTATTATAGAGAATATGCGTAGCACACCTGAGAGAGAGCCTAGAAGTAAAGCGGTACAAATAGCCAAGCTCACCCAAAAATTCAATGGTGATGAAGATGTTAGAAAGCATATTGAGATGTTTGAACACGTGAGAGAGAGAGAGAGAGAGAGAGAGAGAGAGAGAGAGAGAGAGAGAGAGAGAGAGAGAGAGAGAGAGAGGGAGAGAGGGAGAGAGAAAGAGAGAGAGGGAGAGACGGAGAGAGAGAGGGAGAAAGAGAGTCTATCTATCTATCTATCTATCTATATATATATATATCTATCCCACCCACACCAAAGGTATGCTGATTGATCAAGCCATTCATCTAGGTAGATCCAAGCGACCACAGGGGGCCTCACATCATCGACGGAGGTGGCCGCAGAGGATCCATACCATCCTAGCTCGACATGCGAGACGACCAGCTAGAGTATGACCATGGAAGAGAATCAGGCAAGACATTGGGCTGCTTGATGCTCATTGGACCTCCTGATAGACTGTCCAACAGTCTTCTAGGGAGCTTAATTTCTATTGGTTCTTTTATCAAGCATTTGAACTAGACTAATTTTACTCTAGCCTAATTCTCATTGGTCCACCTTTATGGCCATCCAATAGGATTTGAGGGGAGATTGGGGGCAATTGGCCTAGGAGCCTGACATTTGTCCAGTATTCCCTTTGTGTAAATGCCCAAGGGGGAGCTTTGGAGTGTGTGTGTGTGTGTGTGTGTTTCTCTCTCATCCCCTACTAGTAGGGCTCGCCCCCTCCTTCCTAGGGATGTGAGAAGACTTTTTAGTCTTCCCATGACCATCCAATTTTCCCCCTACTTTGGCCATTGGACAATTGAGTTAATTTTAAGAACTTTAGCCTATGGAAGTCATAAAGGAGCTTAACCTTAGGTCTTTTAAGCCCCATTGAAGCAAATTACCCTTTTGCAGACTGTCCCCCTTTGGATCCATATTTTCCCTCCCTTAGATCCTTAAAGAGACCGGTCTGGCAGCCTTACCAATATTCTAACTTCTACTCCCCTGATACTTCCCCATATTAAATGAACAGTTTAACATGAGAAAATCATTAGGGAGAATTAGATATTAGTTTTAATGAAATAACCTCCCTCTTGAAATCATAGTTGTCCTCGACTATGAGGTAGAGAAGATAAAGCCTAGTTATTAGTCCGTTTGCTAGCGGGTAGAGGATCCCTATTTTACCCTACGACACCGTTCTAGAATGGATGACTAGTCCTTTTTGTGCTCGAGAGCCTTAGCTGTCGCAAGCATGTCTGCACATTAGTCCGTATCAATCTTCCATAGTAGAGTGACAAACTCTACTTGGTGTTCGGGAGACGTCGTCTCCACAAACATGATCCTAAGCATACATACTTACTAATATTTGTCCGTAATAAAGAAAAAGAGTCTTATAAGATAAAACTTTGTTCAGTTATACATATTTACATTTGCTTACTCTAGGGAATCATTGTAAGCATTGACAAGGTTTAGGTTATCGTTTAATTATATACCTTGCATCCATCTAGCATCTTCAAAAGGATAATTTTTAAACTTGATATTGTTTAAAGGTTAGGGCTCTACTGTGCTTATCAGCAGTAGCATTTTGCCTTTGCTGTGAGACGGATATAGCATCCTTAATCTTTTGGTGGAAAGATTCTTGCAGGTCTCGGCTATACTCATCTACAGTGAAGATCTTCCCATGTAATTTAAGTAGCAGGGGACTTTTTGTTCTTCTCTCTATCGCTTCCAAAGGTGCTTTTCTCGTGGAAGTATGTCCAGTGTTGTTGTAAGAAGACTCCACTAAAGGTAAGTACTTCTCCCATTGGGACTTTTGATCTACTTATGTGACATAAGCTTTTAGTAGATCAATAATTGTTAGTTTAGCTATTTCACTTTGGCCATCCGTTTGTGGGTGATAGGCCGAAGAGAAATTTATCCTTGTACCTAATTTCTCAAAGATACCCTTCCAAAAATTATTGGTCATTCTAGGATCTCTATCCAACACTATGGAAATTGGCAAGCCATGGTACTTGAAGATTTCTGATATAAAGAGGGTTGCCATTTGATGGGCCTTAATAGTCTTTTTGACAGGTATGAAATGTGCTTGTTTTCTAAACTTGTCCACTATCATCCATATTCATGTATTCCCATGGATAGACTTGGGAAATCCAAAGATAAAATCCATGGATATGCTCTCCTATGGTGAAATAGGGATTGCCAAGGGTTGAAGCAATCCAGGTTTCTTCCCTCTATCAAACTTCATCTTTTGGCATACCACACATTTCTAAACATACTCTTGTATGTTTGCTTTCATGGTAGGACAATAAAAATATGTTTCTATCTCTTTTAGGGTAGACTGAATCTCTCTATGTCCGGCATAAGGAGGAGCATGAGATTCATACATTAATTTCTCACGTAGTGAGTTAGTAACACATAGTCTGTTTCCATAGAGAAGACAACCATCTTGTAGGGTAAATGGTTCTTCCTTCGTCACTAGTGTAAGGGCTGAAATCACATCTTTGAAATCAGGATC
The DNA here is from genome assembly GCF_014529385.1 of Adiantum capillus-veneris. NCBI lineage: Eukaryota > Viridiplantae > Streptophyta > Polypodiopsida > Polypodiales > Pteridaceae > Adiantum > Adiantum capillus-veneris. Next base: position 34,587,924 of record NC_140957.1, read on the forward strand.
GATAGCATACTTATCTATCATAGAAGATAGATCATTGTGAGTTGCTATGGATACCACATTCACTCTTGGTCGTCTTGAGAGTGCATCGGCTACTTGATTATGCTTGCCAGCAATGTGAGCAATATGAAAATGAAATTGCAAAAGGAAATTTTCCCACCTCATTTGTTTGTCGGAGAGCTTGGTCTATGTCATGAAGTACTTCAAGCTTTGATGATCCGTTTGAAGAATGAAAGAAGTCCCCGTTAAATAGTGCTTCCACTAGTCTAGAGCATGTAGTACTGCTAAGAGTACCTTCTCATATATGCCTAGAGCTTGCTCAATAGGGTCGAGCCTTTGACTTTCATAAGCTATGGCGTGCCCTTCTTGGAGCAGAAGAGCTCCAAGGCAATCACCACAAGCGTCACATTGGACCTCAAATGGCTTTGAGAGATCCGACAGTATAAGCACAGGTTGAGAGATAAGATTTTCTTTAAGCTTTTCAAAAGAATTTTTCTCCTTGTTAGACCATGTATACCTAACATTTTTATTTGTTAGGTCATGTAATGGTCCTGTGATTTGTGAGAACTTTTCTATGAAGCGTCTATAGTATGCACACATGCCTATAAAGCTTGTTAGTTTGATGCAGATTCCTTAGATTAGGTCATTCTTTTATTACCTCTAGCTTTGATGGATCCATTTGGATGCCATCTTGAGAGATAATGTGACCTAAATATTGAATCTCTTGTAAGAAAAATTCACCTTTCTTTCAATTAATATAAAGTTTATTCTCTTATAAAACTTGAAATATTACCTGGAGGTGTTGCTTGTGTTAGGCTAGTGAATTAGAGTAGATGTATATCATTAAAGAACACTCGAGTAAAGGTTCGGTGAGGTGTGAATAGATTCTCTATTAGACAATTAAATGTGGCTGGTGCATTGGTCAAGCAAAAAGGCATGGCAATGTACTTGTGAAGACCAAACGTAGTGCGAAATGTGGTCTTTACAATGTCTTGATCAACTATCCTTATTTGATGGAAGCCACTTTTTAGGTCATTTCTACTAAAGTAGTTTGACCCTGTAGCTTATCAAATTGGTCTTCTACCCGTGGAACAGGAAACCTATTCTTGATAGTGATCCTATTTAGTACTCTATAGTCGACACAGATACGATATGTGCCATCTTTCTTTTGCACTAATAATAGTGGTGAACAAAATGGAGATGAGCTAGGCCAAACCATGCCTTTCTCAACCAGCTCACGCCCTTGCCGCATAATCTCCTCTTGTTGAGCTTGAGAAACTCAATACGGAGGTTTATTAGGCGGTGAGCTTCCTGGAAGAAGTTAAATTGCATGGTCGTCATCCCCTCGTTTAGGAGGTAGTTCACAAGGGATGTCATCAATAAAACATCTTGAAATCCCTTGAGAAAATTGGACAACTCTAATTCCTTTTGATTGTTTATATCTCCTTTTGCTAAAACATTAGGTTCATTTTAAGAATATTTAACAAAAATCATGTACATGGAAATAGAGCTCTTTATTGAGTTGTTGAAAGCTTTCTTATGTACAATGGGAATGGTGTTAACTACCTCCTTAGCATCTATGTACATAACTTTTTCCCTGAACCTAAAGTAGATTTGCCTTTCAGGGAATTTAACATTGGTAGCCATGTGATCAAACCATGGTGCCCCTAGGATTAAATCCTCATGTTTGAGAGGAGAGATGAAGAAATCCTCCTCGTCCACATAGCTTTGGACATGGAGCCTCAATTTCCCAATTAAGGGAGTGACTGAGGCTTCATGCCCCTTGAAAGCACCATTGGCAGGTAGGACATCTCCCATCTCATAGGCTTGGATGCCTAGCTTGGTGGCCGACTCTATGGAAATGAAATTGTGAGTAGAACCAGGGTCAAAGAGAATGAAAGCATCATGTTCTCTTACCTTTCCCCAAGCATGGCATACATGAGATCCTTTGTGATGCGCATCCTCTTCTTGAATTTCGGCCAAGGTAGCTCTAGGAGGTTCATTACGTGTATTCTTGTGGGGACAAGCATCATAGCCATACCCTTGCTCCTTGCACTTGAAAAAATGGTTATCTTTATGATGATAGTGCTCTAGCTCTTCAAGAGAGAGTTTAGTTTTTCCTTTATAAACTCCCTTCTCGTTAGCTTTGTTGTTTTTGGCATTGCCTTTGGGAGACTTTTGGGCATTGTCCTTCCCCTTAGGCTCATTACTGTCCTTGTTTTCCATGGGCTTAATATTTCTCTTAGCCCCTTGTTGGAAGTTGATTCTCTTGAAGACACCATGGTATGGTGTATATCTGCAAATATGGTGCGTGGCCTTTGGGAGTTAACATACTCTGCCATATCCTCAATTAAACCTGAACAAAATCCAAAATCCATATTTTGAAGATAGTAGCTTTGAGGTGTAAATCCCAAAACTTGTCTACATATTTGCTAATAGATTTGTAGGGAGAGAGCTTCAAGATTCACCATTTGGTGAGTACTTTGTCTTTGGCATTTGTAGCCAAAAATTGCTTCATGATGGAGGCTCTTAAAGATTTCCATGTTCGTGGAGCTTCACCGTTTTCTCATAGGCTAGACCACCATTGCCTGGTGGACTTTTGAAAATGCATGGCTACATGACGTAGCTTAGAGGACTCCGTGAAGCCTCATTTCCAAACGCTGCATCGAATGAGGCCAAGAATTTGTCCATAGCACCAAAAAAAGTGCCATCATAGGTAAGGAAAGAGATGTTCTTGCCTCCCTCTTTGAACCTTTTGAGCTCGGATGACCTCTTCCAGGCGGCATAGGATTTCCTATGGCCTCTTCTTTTAGGTGGTTCAAGAGCTTCACCGTCACTATCTTTAGAAGAGGAAGAGTATGAGGAGGATGGAGAAGAGGGTGTCCTCTTTCTTGCATTTTTCTTCCCTTGTTCCTCCTTGTCTGCACCATCACTTTCTTCAAAAGAGGAAGAGGATGAAGAAGATGGAGGAGAGGGTGACCTCTTTCTCGCCTTTTTCATCTCTTTTTTTCTCTCTTCCCTCTTTGAATTATGGTGTAGAGAAGTATGTGATGGTATTCTCTATTTTGAGGGTGTTGGAGAGCGCTTTGCCCACCGTCTCGTGGAGCCATCATTGAGGTGGTAGGAGACTTAATCTTTTCTTGTTCTTTCAGTGGGGGCTCTACTGTTGAAACTTGGGTTCTCCTTTGGGATGGAGATGCCTCATCGAGTAGTAAATTTTTGAGCCCTTCGTATGGATCCTCCTCTTCTTCCCTTATCGGAGAGAGTTCTCTTTGGAAGTCTCACCAGGAGCTTTCCAAGGTACTCTCTCTTCTTGATGGGGAGTTTGGAGAATACCATGGGTGCACAATTGCTATAGCACTTCACCTTGGAGGGATGCATTTCCCAGGGCTTGTTGAAGCCTAGAAACAAGATAATTCAGAAGCATAGGGGCATCATTATTTGCTCTTTCATTAGCAAAATCAAAGCTATCAACATTCATTTCAATCTATTTTCCCTTTTCAGCCATACTAGAAACTTTTAGGTGTAAATTTTTACTTGTAATTTGGCACTTCAAGCCCTAGTTGCTACTCCTCTTTACCTTCAAGGATAAGCACTCAAGCATCTATACCCGTGGCTCAAAAATTATTAATTGCAAGGAATAGAAGAGAGGGTTCAACAGAGCCAAGACAACACCGGTTCCTCTCAAGCTTCTAATAGCTCAATAATGGTCAAGCCATAGGCAAGCCACATAGGAATCCATTATTAAGACCATAGCTCTCGATGGTATCCTTATTAACTGCAAAAAGCAAGCATGCTTCACTGATGAAAAATCCCTATTCTACTTACTCTCTTTCAATTAATAACACGAACCATTTGTAGCAAGCTTGAGGACCTCTCTTCTTGAGCAAGAAAAGAGTAACCAATAGCTCAGATACCATTGTAACATTTAATGCACTAGTAACTTGTGTGTAGAAAAACTTGATAACATAGTGAGCATTTCATTAAGAACAAGTTCCTAATGAGCATAGAGAGAGTACTTAATTTGAGAAAGCAACATAGCAATTTACACCTAGCTAATTTGGCATTGACAATACTTGAAAAGAGAGAGAAATAGAACAATTGACAACACTTGAGGACCGGATTTACATGGATCTGGTCCCCCCTCCATAAAGGCTTTGTATTATAGCTTCTCCCATCAAAGGAGACTTTTGTACAATACAATCTTTGTGTTCCTTAACTATACTAGTTGGTGCAATATAAATGGAAACTTCATGTACCAAATTATGCTTACAAAACACACCTAGTGTCCCTAGCCTCAGTCCCAAGATCTCCCACACTTAAAAAATGGTGAGAGCTAGCAAGGAATGAGGATAGATTGCAAGGAAGAAGATGTATCATACGAGAAAGAAGTATTCTCCTCACATAATCACTCTAATAGAATAGCTTAGCTTAGTAATTAGCATGGTAGAGGAGATGAGCATGCCATTGAAGCTTGGCTCTTGGTTGGATTTGCATTCCATAGCCAAGATTTATTGTTGTAGGCCTCTACTTCGTATTGCTTGGAGAAGGGGATGGAGTTCTTCTTGCACACATGAGCTCTGTGTGTGTGTGTGTGTGTGTAGCATCAACGATAGACTAAGATGCCCAAACTCCCTCTCTCTTGGTTGATCCCTCTTGCGTTTTGCTCATGATGGCATCCTATTGGCTCTTGCAAAGCTTAGCGAATCAAAATTTAGAAGCATAATTGATAGCCTTGTGACATGTACCCCCTTTCCACTTTTGTGAGAGCTTTAAGTAATTAAAATAATTTATTAAACTCTCATTGGACCTTTTAGTCTTCTGGCCAATAGGAATCAGGCAAGCCATTGGGCTGCTGGTAGACTGTCCCATAGTCTTCTGGAGAGCTTAATTTCTATTGGTTCTTTATCAAGAATTTTAAAATCAACTAGACTAATTTTACTCTAGCCTAATTCTTATTGGTCCACCTCTATGGCCATCCAATACGATTTGAGGGGAGATTGGGGGCAACTAGCCTAGGAGCCTGACATGTGTCCAGTATTTTCTTTGTGTAAAGGGGGAGCTTTGGAGTGTGTGTGTCTGTGTGTCTCTCTCATCCTCTACTATTAGGGATTACCCCCTCCTTCCTAGGGATGTGGGAAGACTTTTTAGTCTTCCCATGTCCATCCAATTTTCCCCCTACTTTGGCGATTGGACAATTAAGTTAGTTTTAGGAAATTTAGCGTATGGAAGTCTTAATGGAGCTTTACCTTAGGTCTTTTAAGCCCCATTGAAGCACATTGATCTTTTGCAGATTGTCCTTTTAGGATCCCTATCTTCCCTCCTTTGGATCCCTATAGAGACCGGTCTGGCAGCCTTACCAATATTCTAGCTTTCACTCCCCTGGGACTTCCCTATATTAAATGATCAGTTTAACATGAGAAAATCATTTGGAAGAATTAATATTAGTTTTTATGATAGTGCATATACATAGAAATTGTCATCGTGGCATAGTAGCTCTCAAATTGGCACTGCAGTTGAAGAGACAACCCCGAATTGATGCGCGGACAGCGTTAGTGATGTCCTTTTTCTCAATCTCTTTAAATAAAAGTATAGATGGCTATAATGTGTTCGTGTGCGGGCGTGTGTGTGTGGTCATTGTCCATGAAGTGTCATTAAGTGTTTTCATTTATGGATCAGATTTTGTTGGTTCCAAGCTCTTTGTTTGGTAGCTCTTGCTCCTTTACTCTTTTTTTCCGTGGTTTTAGTATAGGGCTATATATATATATATATATATATATATATATATATATATATATATATATATATATATATATATATATATATATATATATATATACACACACACACATATACATTCCCTAAGATTAGAAGGTTAAGAGAGAAGCAAGAGAATGATGGATGTCACAAACACCCCCCCCCCCCCCCCCCCCTTCGGTGACAGGGAAGGACACAATTTACGTTTAGGCACCCAAATTTGATCATTCCCATCATAGTGGGCCTTGGGCTTCTAATAGTTGCTTAGGAATTTAACGTAACATTTCCTTACATTTCTTGGGGTGATGGAGCATCTCTTACGAGGCTTCTGTTTTGAACCAGATTGAGCATCAAAAGTGGTTGTTAATGAAGCTTTAGGGACCCATTTGTATGCTACCCTTGAAAAATAACGCTGAGACTTGGGTGCCTCATTCTTTGTTTCAACCCCGGAAGTTGAAGTTCTAAAGGGTTGTGCTATAGGGACAGATTTTTCAACCTCTTGGATATGCAATGTTCTATTCTGTGTTCCCTCAAGACGCGATAACTTAGGGATTAATGTCACTTGACTGGGAAGACTGAGAGTTTATTTTTGTGTTTGTTGGAATTAGGGTTGGAGAGAAATGCACAGAGCTTGGAGAAGACAAAGGAAGCTCAAGGCACACAATAGAGAGTGCGTTACTTAGTGTGCGATGGAAAGATAGATAGCCATAGAGTGATGGGCGTATATACAATGCTCGGGGAAAAAACCTCCTAAAGAGGGAAAAAATGCCCCGGTGGTCCTGTGTGTTCACACACATCACTACCACATGTATATGGTAACAAATCCCCCCTGGAGTGATGTGGTGAACGAGAGCTGGCACATGAGTAAAGGAAAGTGCCATGCCCTAAGGAAATGATTAGTCCACAAAGGGAAAAAATGCCCCGGTGGTCCTGTGTGTTCACACACATCACTACCACATGTATATGGTAACAAATCCCCCCTGGAGTGATGTGGTGAACGAGAGCTGGCGCATGAGTAAAGGAAAATGCCATGCCCTAAGGAAATGATTAGTTCACAAAGGGGAGTAAGCCCAAAGCTTTGCGGAAAGCTTCAAGCTTCTCACAAGACAATGCCTTTGTGAAAAGATGTGCAAGGTTGTCCTGTGTTGGCACAAAAACCAAGCTGATCTCTCCTGCTGAGAGCCTCTCCCTGACATAGTGGTAATGCACCTCAATGTGCTTTGTGCGAGCATGCAAAATTGGGTTCCTCGCAACTGCCAATGTGCTCTGATTGTGAGTGTAGATAGTGTTAGCAGTGTCCTGTCCAACACCCAAAGCAGCCATAAGACGTCTGAGCCATACACACTCAACCGTAGCTGTGAAGACTGCCCTGTACTCAGCCTCACAACTCGAAGTGGCCATAGTAGGTTTCTTCTTCCTCAACCATGATATACATGAACTGCCAAGCATGAAACAAAAACCACTTGTGGACACTCGCGTGTCAAAACAACCAACCCAATCTAAGTCCGAAAAAGCATGTAAGTCTGGAGGCAATGATCCCCCCTTGGGATAAAACAAGCCAAGATGTAAAGTTCCACTAAGGTAGCAAAAATTCCTCTTGACAGCCTGCCAATGCTTAGACCCTGGGCTATGCATAAATCTGGTGACCTGTGAGACTGCAAACTAAATATCTGGCCTCGTGTTGCATACATAAATGAGGCATCCAACAACAAGTCGATAAAGAGTGACATCAACAGGATCACTAGCATCATGTAGACTCAACTTCAAACTTGTTTCCATGGGAGTGACAATATGTTTGCAATCCTCAAGTCCAAACCTACATAGTAATGTCTCTATGTAACTTTTTTGACACAAGGCAATACCACCATCACACTGCTTAAACTGTATACCCAAGTAATGATGCAATGGCCCCAAATCTTTCATCTTCAAAGTAGCATTCAAATCAGCTTTAAATTCAGCAATATGTCTCTCATTTGGTCCAGTGATCAGCAAATCATCTACATAAAGAACCACAATGAGAAGTACATCACCCTTACGCTTTACATACAATGTGCTTTCTGTTGGACTGTTACGAAAGCCTTGTTTGACCAAATGAGTGTCAATTTCTCATACCAAGCACAAGGAGATTGCTTCAACCCATACAAAGACTTCTTACATCTGCACACTTTGTCCTCTTGTCCTTTCTTGACAGAACCGCGAGGCTGCGTTGCATAAACTTCATCAAATATGTCACCATTCAAGAAAGCAGTAACAATCTCTGATTGATGTACATCCCAACCAAAATGAGCTGCCAATGCACATAGAAAATGGACAATAGTCATATGACAAGTGGGAGAAAAAGTCTCTTCATAATCTATGCCTTTTTGCTGTACATAACCCTTTGCAACAAGTCGAGCCTTATGGCGATCGATCTCACCATCCAGCTTATGTTTCAACTTGTAAACCCACTTTGTACCAATGGCCTTTTTTCCAGAAGGCAAATCACATAAAGTCCATGTGTCATTTCCTATAAGTGCATCATATTCTGATTGCATGGCAGTCATCCACATTTCTGAATTCTATGCTTCATCAAAAGACAGAGGTTCCTCAACGTCATGTAAGCTAGACACAGCCAAAGCCTGAACGAGTATGACTATACAAAGGTGCATCCAATTTACTGTCATGCAAAGTGTGCACCAGCCATTTTGGCATACCTCTAGCCTGCTCAGTTTTAGCCCTTTCCTCATCAAGTACATCATGTACATTTGCATCAATAATAGGCTGATCTATAACATTTTTTGAAACCCCCATAGGCTGTACATTTGCCTCATTGGACTTTACATTCGAACTTCCACCTCTAAAAAGAGACAACAGGGTCATAAATGTCCTGTGAGCTTACATTACTATCTCTAGTACATGAAACAAGGGATGAACTGAATCTTCCACAAACACTACATCCCGTGAAACCAAAATACACTTTGTTTATGGATGATACAACCTGTAACCTTTTCTTTCAGCACTATAACCAACAAAAATACATTTGACAGCCTTATCATCCAATTTTATGTGCTGCACTTGTGGCACTAAGCCATAAGCCAAACAACCAAAAACATGCATGTGCTCAATAGATGGCTTTCTATCATGCCATGCTTCATATGGAGTCATAGAGTTCAATGATTTTGTAGGACACTTGTTGAGTACATAAGTGGCACACATGACAGCCCTGAGCCAAAACGAATGTGGTAAAGCTTGACTCTTGACCATACATCTTGCCATTTCTGTAAGAGAACTATTTTTCCTCTCAGCTACACCATTTTGCTGAGGTGTATACGGCACTGTGCATTGGTGTTTTATCCCACGACCAGCTAGAAATGCATTAAATTCATGAGACATATACTCCCCCCCTCGATCGGAACAGAGGGTGCCCATAGTACATTTCAATACATTTTCAGCCATAGCAAGAAATTGTTTGAAGCACATAAAAACTTAGAACTTCGATTTAAGCAGAAATACCCATGCATGCCTGGAGTAATCATCAATGAAATTCACGAAGTACAGGTAATTTCCCAAGGACGGAGTTCGCATGTGCCCACAAACATCACTATGCACAAGCTACAACCTGCATGTGGCCCGAACTGAACCATCCTTTGGAAACTTAGAACGTTGCATTTTACCCAAAATACAGCCTTCACCAACATGTTTGACAGGTGCTTCAAGAGGCGGCAAAGAAGCAACCATATCAAATTTCTGCAAACGCAGAAAACTGACAAAATTTGGATGACCAAAATGTGCATGCCAAAACTTTGCATCTGAAATAGCCCTTGAATCTGCAACTGCACTTGCAAAATTTTATCCACACTTGTCATACAAAGTGAGCTTATACAGCCCACGGCACAAAAGGCTAGATGCAACAATTTCGGCACCAAAACTGAGATCATGAGAACTGTACATCTCTCATCCACAAATTTGACTACAAGTCCATGTCTAGCAAGTGCGTATACAGACAAGAGATTCTTCTTGATCCCAGGTACATAAAGTGCATCAACAAGCGTCAAAGAACTGCCATTTGTAGCAGTAAGCACAATCTTTCCAACTCCCTCAACCGGATAAGAGGCATTGTTGGCACAAGTGATTGAATTTCCATGAGGGAAAACCTTGAGAAAAGTGAATAATTCACGGTGAGGTAATGAGCTTTGTAGCACCACTGTCGAAATACCACACATGTGAATCTACAGCAATTGACAAGCATGCATCATGGACAATAGAATTGTAAGTCACTCTACGCTGAAACTCATTCTACATCAACATCAGCATCACAGTCTCCTTTCACAGAAGATTCAACAATGGCTGCATTTGTAGTGGAACCAACATTTGCATTGGAGCCACCCTCTTTCTTCTTAGCCTCTTTGGCCTTCAACTTAGGACACTGCTTGATCAAGTGACCATTTGCTTTACAATAATGGCAAACCATCTTCTTTTTGCCCTTATCACCAGAGTTTCCAGACAAATTGCTGCTAGCAGAAACATTAGGAAGATAATTTATGCCACTCACAGCAGAACCATAAGAAGTGGCTGCATTGCTGTTACCACCCTTTCTTTGAGAAACAATAAAAGCCTGTTCAACTGCACGCTGCCTAGTCCTGTTTTTTCTAGAAAGTGACTCTTGCAACAACAATGTGCATAATGCATCAAACTTGACAAATTCACGATTTCCTTGGGTCATAAGTCTCCAAGTACTAGCAAAAGTCTGGTAAGAATTTGGTAAGGAATCAAGAACAGTCTGCACATGGAAACTGTCTCAAATGACTTCACCTGCAGAAATAAGTTGCTCATTGATATCCTTGACACAAAAAAGAAAAGTTTCCATATCATCTTCCTCATGCATAATCTTTGACTCCAGCTCTTTACGAAGCAAAGCAATTTTAACCACATTGCAGCTTGCATAAAGACCACAACCAAAATATTCCAAGCTTGTTTTGCAGATTTTGCTGAACAAATGTGAGGAACAATGGTACGCTTCACAGACAACACAATCAATGCATGTTCTTGCGTGTCCTTTACATCCCAATGAGCTTGTTCTGCCGTAGGCAAAACAACTCTAATAGCAGCAATCCTTGCAGCAAGACCTGCAACATCCTCAACATTGCCTGCATCCTCATAACCATGACATACATCAATGCCCTACACAATGTTCGAGATGCCCTTTGACACAAGAACATATTGCATCATATAAGCCCACATAGGATAGCTGTCCCCATCCAACCTGTCCTCAACAACAAACATCTTGAACACATCTATGTTGTTGTCAGCCATGGCAAATGCTGCATTTGATGTGAAAACTTCCCAAAAATAGGAGAAACAAAGCGGGAACAACACGTGTTATATAGCACAGACTGTAGAAGACTGTAAGGCACTTGTTATGCAAAAAATGACACTGACAAAAATTCTGCACAAAATGACAAAATTGCCTATGCAGACCTCTCTGTAGTGGAAACGGAGGCCGAAATGAGCTCGAATTAGAAATTTGAGTAGACTGAGATCTACGAGCAATCGGAAAATATTTGTTGACCTGTGGACGCTTGCCAAACCTCACTGAAATCAGAGAAAGTGAGCAGGCGTGTGCTGGAGGAGCTGATGACTAAGCCCGGGAGGATGCAACCTGCTCTGATACCAATTGTTGGAATTAGGGTTGGAGAGAAACATGCACAGCTTGGAGAAGATGAAGGAAGCTCAAGGCACACAATAGAGAGTGTGTTACTTAGTGTGCAATGGAAAGATAGATAGCCCTAGAGTGATGGGCGTATATACAATGCTCGAGGGAAAAAACCTCCTAAAGAGGGAAAAATACCCCGGCGGTCCTAGTGTGTCCACACACATCACTACCACATGTATATGGTAACGGTGTCGTGATACTTCTAGTTCCCATGTTGATAGTACAATTGGGTGAAGACATCCACTTATGTCCCACGTTTATGTTCCCTTCGTAGCACTTGCATGCATGACCAAAAAGATTTGAGCCACAAACCCATTGTCATAGCTGGAAGAAGTGTGCAAGATTCCAAAAACTGTAGTTTTCTTCTTGTTAATAACCATGACTTGGATGATACTCTTGGATAAAGGCGGATTTCCTAAATGACACCACACTCCATAGGATAATAGATTATGTTTAGCTCCTGTGTCCAATAAAGGGTTATATAGCACTTTCCCATGGGTGCCATTTAACTCGATGGAGTGTCATAGAGGTGGATCGTAATCTAACAAACCATCCTCTAATTCAACTTGAAATGCATGTGTAACTCCAAGTTTGGCCTCTCGTTGGTGCCTAATACGGTGTTTTCGCTCCTGAGCCTCAGCTTGAGCTTGTATTTTTTCAATTCTGCTTGTGCCTTGGTTGCCTTCTTCTGATGAATGGCACATAGCTCCTCTTGTCCTAAAGGATCATAGTACCTTTTAAATTTACTCCCATTGAGGAATCCAATTGTTTCCACTCCATTAAGAGTTTCCACATAAATGGTACCTTGTGGGGTGATTTCGAATACTTATATGGTCATTTTTCCACATATTTAAAGTTTTTTTTCTTATTACGCACTGCATATATAAGAACTTTATCCCCAACCTTGATATCCTTGTTCTTTTAAATGACAATCAAACCATTTCTTTCGCCTATCTTTCTCCACAAGAGAATTTTTCACAGCCAATTGCCTCTCTTCATCTAACCTCTTGTTAACCCTCACGGCACACGGACACCCTATGATCTATACACGTTGTATTGTTTAGAGTCAGGTACCGGGCTTGTAGGACCAATAGGAATAGGGTAAGGGTGATCGCCGATGACAGGCGCACTCTAACTGGAATATTCAAGGAGTTAGTTGGCTAAGTATGGGCGCCCAAGTGTGAATGGGGTGAGCTCATATAAAAGCCACTAAACCTAATTTTTACTCATTCTCTCATTGTGCAATAGAAGCCGCTCTTGCTCCATCTCCACCTTCTCCTTCACCATCTCCTTGTGTGTGTGTGTGTGTACGTGTGTGTGTGTGTGTGTGTGTGTGTGAGAGTAAGAGAGAGAGAGAGAGAGAGAGAGAGAGAGAGAGAGAGAGAGAGAGAGAGAGAGAGAGAGAGAGAGAGAGAGAGAGAGAGAGTGTGTGTGATCGAGCGTTGCGGCGGCAGGACGGCGGCGAGGCGGTTGAGCGCGGCGTAGCGGCATCTCCCTCTTCTTCGCGGCGCAGGAATCCTTCATTCGCAACTACGCAAGAAGGTGAGTGACACACCATTCTTCCTTGTGAGCTTGTCTGTTGTATGAGTGTGTGCTAGGAGCCTTTGTGGCTCGCACACGGCGCGTAGCAAGTCCCTAGCCTTGACATTTTTGGCGCCGCTGCCGGGGAGCTGCTGCGCGTGAAGCTCCAATGGCGACCTGTAAATTGTATTGAAGCTATTTTTTATGTAGGAAAGGCGCGGCTTAAGTTTGATTATTGTTGTTATGCAAAAACAGTAGAGAAAGACACAATGTTGTTGACTGCATTCAAGTTTTCTGTGTTCTGTTAAGCTCTGTTTTGCTAGTTCTATTAAGCTAAGATTTTAGCTTACACAGTTAGCATTTCTTGCGTTTCTGCGTTTTTTGCATTTTCTGGTTTGCACTGCACAGTTCTGTCAAGTTTCAGTTTTCTGCATTTTCTGTGTTTTCTGGTTTGTGCACAGTTAGGCGCACAATTAGTTAATTAAGTAGGTTAGTAATTAGGTGAACCACTGATTAGTAGGTCAGTAGGTAGGTGAGACAGTAAATAGTTAGGTGAGGTCAACGCGCACCAAAACCCGTACCAAATAATATCCAAAAAAAAAAAAAAAAAAAAAAAAAAAAATAAAAATTTTGAAAAATAAAAACGTGAGTGAGGGGGAGGCTATAAAAATGGACGGGTTGGTTTGTATAAAAGTGAGATCGGGATCGGGATCATTTGACCCAATCCCAATCCCAATCCCAAGCCCAGGCCCAGGCTTTGGCTCTGTCTAATGATATAGGGTATTCTCACTCCTATATATATAGGCTAGACTCACAAGGAGGGAGTGAGGAATGTGGGATAAGTCCTACACTCTCCTCTCCTTCATTGCACACTAGGACTTGCTATTTGGAGCCTAGTTCCCCAGCTAGGAAAAGAGTGTTTCAGGATTTTCTGGAGCAAAATAGAACCAAACGGTGGGCTGTAAAGCATAGTGCGTCCCTCCTAGCGATACACCCGTTTCGGGCTATCACACAGCCCATTCCACGACACGCTCTAAAAAATCTAGCAAAAAAACAAACAAAAGCCACGCAAAAAACTATTCACAAGGCCTCCTAGAGCAGCTTTTTGACACCTTAGGGTATCAAAAGCACATGCACTTACGCTCTGGGCGGGTGCTAGAACACGAGCATGTTGAGGGTGCCTCTGTTCATACGGACACCCATTACCCATCCACGATAGGCTCTAGACCCTCAGCGGGGACACAAGGTAGCACCACCCAAGACCCTAAAATAGCCGCTAGTGATTCCTCCTCCGACTCAGAAATCAAGGAAGCATACCCTACCCAAAACACTGAGAGAGAAGGCCATGCACCTCCCGAAGCTCCACAGCCTAGTACTAGTATGTTTAGCCGTTTCATGGAAACATTAGGTAGAGGTACTCGCTCGGAACCTGATGCAAATGAAGCACACGAAGGGGGTGGGGAAGTGGACTCTCCTTTCACATCGTACGTGGACCCGACACGCCCAAAGAGTGTCCATGTGGATATCCTGCCAACTTCTTACCAAGAAGGCCCTGTTGAGCTGCCTCCTTCAGAAGTTCCCTCTAGAGTACCGTTGGTGACAAGTAAAACCACGGGGAGCAACATTGCTTCTACCTCACAAGAGACCGTTAACACGCCGACTCTAGAAGGATTGTTCATTAATGATCATTGGACATACGACCTCCACACTGAGGTGTTGACGGATCTACACTCTGGCCACGCCTACCATGTAGGATGGATAGAGATTTTACGATCCACCTCTAGTGCCACGAGCATCGAAGATCAACAGAAAATGATCTGTAATGTTATCCATGGCATTATTCAATCAGAAAGGCAAAATCGAGGGGTAAATATACTCTCAACTGGCCCCATGATATTTATGGATATGAGCAAGGCTCAACAGCCTACTCTATCACAAATGGAGACTCCTCTAATGAGTCCCATGGACCCATCTTACGTCATTTCACCTGGGGTCTCTATGCAATCTGAGCCTCCGAGCGACAACTTTAGCTTCCCTAACTTGGCTCAACCCTCTATTAAGGAAAACACAGTGCTCACTCCAGGGATAGACCTGACAGAGAATGTACCGATGACATCTACGGTTAGCGCAGTGCCACTACCTAGTGTCGTAGTACCTAATATGGGGCCTCGACCGTATGTGCCTCTAGCCCCTTATGCACACATGGCCCCCACACCTCCAATTGTACCACTTGTTTATGCTCCTCGAGTGCCGCTCCCTAGCCCTTATCCGAGTGGACCTATGCCCGGTTATGTTCCATATCCTACATCATCCACACATATGCCAAGACCGGTACCCGTCCCTCTCCCACATATGATTCCAAGAGTACCTCCACCAGCCCTGCCTCCTCACATAGGTGACTTGGCAGCGTTTGCTCAAACCATATGTCGATCTATCACAGAAAATATGCGTCATGCATCTGATAGAGAGCCTAGAAGTAAGGCAGTACAAATTGCCAAACTCACGCAAAAATTCAATGGGGATGAAGATGCTAGAAAACACATTGAAGTGTTTGAACAAGTATGTGATTCCTTAGGGGAACGCAACGAACTACATAAGTGCAATGCCTTAAGCTTGACATTAAGTGGGAAGGCTGGATATTGGTATAGAACCCTAAGGGTGGACGAGAAAACAATCTACCCTACCCTTCGAAGGTTGTTTCTAAAGGAGTACATACAAGAAGGTGTGCTTTGGGGTGTAGCATCTCAGCTACAGAAGGCCGAACGTAAGGAAGGAGAGTCAGTAAGGGACTTCATTAGTCGTCTAAAGCACTTAAACTCTCGCTGCCCTGTAAATGAGCGCTTCAACAATAACCAACTGCTTGATCGATTCATTCGAGGGTTGAGGAATGAAGGAATCTATAATGGACTAGTGATTAGAGGTATCACAACCTGGGAAGATGTCACTGCCAATGCAATCCAATTAGAGGACAACTTGATGATAGCAAGCATGAGGGTGTCTACTGACACGAGATCCACTAGCTCACAAGCCATTGAGTATGAACCCATGACTGCAAAGCCCATTGCCAATGAGCCAAAGGTATTTGAGACATTCTTGACAGACCTCACCAAGGCAATCCAAGAGTCTCTTAAGGATAATTGACCCCCTCAAAATAGTCACATGTATCCAAGAAGGGAGCAACAATGGTGTTCCATTTGGTTAGGTCCACATAGCACTAGTGAGTGCCCTACGTTTAGAGTATAATTTAATGGAACTTGCAACGCATGTGGTAGGTATGATCACCAAGCTAAGGATTGTTTAATGATCAAACGTATGATGGCAAATAGACCACCTGTAGCCTGGACGGATGCGCCTCGAGCTCTTGTATTGATGCCTGCTCCACCTGTTGAGCAACGACCGCAACACATGGTCCCTAGATCTCAAAATGTTGTACAAGCTACACTGCTACCACCTCCTGTGCTAGGACCGCAGCCCCTGCATCCAAGAGTCGCCCCTATGAACCAAGTGGGTTGCGAGCCATCTAATGCTTATGCAGATGGCTGTGAGGAGGAAATAGACACTAGTATTGCCTATGGACTTGATACATTGGAAGAGTGTCCTATATACTACATGGAAGATTGTTGGGGGCAAGTCAAGCCGGTTTATCAAGCTGCTGCTCTCGCATCCAGAGGTCAAAATATCAACACGCAGGCTAGGAGGCCACCTCTTTAATGCTACGAGTGTGCTGGACCACATCGGGCAGCGGAGTGCCCTATTAGGCTGCAAAAGAATGCTGCACAGATGCAAATGAATCAAGGGAGCACGTTTGCAATGCCAATACTCACATGTAATCGTTGTGGCATAGATCACTTGATTGCCCAATGCCCCTATAACCCAAATGCGCCTAAAATCACACCCCTAAATTTGGTCGAAATTGCTAGCGTGACATCGCCAATACCACCCGTCGCACCCGCTTATGCGATTACACGGTCTATGCTTCAAGGGCCAGGCCATATCCTCGAAGAGAGAGATACCGCATCAGTTATCCAAGCAAAGTAAAACAAGACACGAAGGAAGAGGTCGCAGAATACGGGAAATTCAAAGCCAAGTTCCAAAACAAACATAGGAACAGGAGATGACCCCGTGTATATGAATGACCTCGAGGATGATTCAGATTCAATCGAGACAATGGAGACTAGAACCAAGACCACAAAGGGAAAGACCGACAAAGAAAACCGTAACATGGAACCAAATGAAAACCGAATAAGAGAAAACCATAAAGAGCCTTTGAAAACACCACAAGTGTTTCCAAATCCAATCCAAGACCCCCAAGATAAACCGCAGGGGCAAAAAGGGAAGAATCGTAAAAAGAAGATTGGGACGTACCCAAACCCAAGAGACGAGATTGAGCAGGTGAAACATCTAAGAGGTTTAGTGGAGGAGACTCAAAGGAAACTAGAACCAGAACCCATGCATGTCAAAATTCATGACACAGTGTTTCCCACGCAAGTTCATCCACCCCACATGAACCATAGACCGTTAGCCATACCTAGTATCATCCAAGAAGGGAGTGAGGACGGGACATCAGAAAGTGAGCATACACCTTTCTTGTTGGAAAGGATGTTTAACAAAGGAATACCTGATCCCATTGAGGAATATGAGATTCCATCCTCACCAGTTCCTAGTCAAGGACCTACACCCTGCAAAATGCCAATGAATGTTGCCAAACTAGTGGACTTCATGTCTTCTGAGGTCCGAACCACGATCATAGAAAAGCTGTATGGAGATCCTGAGTTATTCTTTGCACTTCGAGAATTCCTTAACGGAGAGCTACAAACGGGATTACCGCAGTTTGCGCAAACAAATAGGCATGACTCGATTATGATTGATGAGGAAAATCATGTGCAATCACTTGACTTAGATGGACATGAGTCTGTGATCGAGGTACCCATTAACGAATTAGGGCAGTATTTTGAAGGCGACGTGTCTAATGCGACCCTACCCATCACTACCAAGGGATTAGCTATAAAGGGAATTCTTGATGGTGGTGCGCGAGTTAGCATCGTTACAAAAGATTGTTGGGAATCCATGGGAAAACCCCGCCTCACTGTTACTAACATTGTGGTAAAGATGGCAAATGGTACCATAGCCAAACCTATGGGGATGCTCAAGGATCTTAAGATCAAAGTTCTAGGACACAAGGTACGACATACGTTCATTGTAATGGATTTCTCTAAACACCTTATGTCATATGAAATGATTTTAGGACGACCATTCATGAGGGAAGCACAAATGGTTCATGATTGGTCTAAAAATCATGTCTATTTGCAATTCCAAGAATCTGTCCTTAGAGTGGATTTGGTGATTGGTAAGGTACACCCCTTAGGGAGTAAAACCATTATTGATCATCGCTCTGACACCACAGTTCACTCGGCCCCACTACAATATTGTTACACTTGTAAGAAGGATATAGACATTGGCCAAGATTCTCCTTACATGGATGTGTTACCGGGTATGACGAAATCAGACAACGTGGACTGGGTACACCTAGCTGCAACCATAGATACCTGGGGAAATAGAGGAACCACTTGGGTTACACCAGAGGAGGAAGAGGTACCACAAATTGCACCTCTGAACATGATAAGTGCCATACATGCATCTTCTAAGGGCAAGGCAATTGTAGACCAATCTGACAGTGACACCGATAGCTCAATAGAAGACTTTGACCAACACGACTCAGACACGGACTCCCAGAGTGAAACGGATTCTGAATCTCATGGATTAGAGAGTGGAGCAAGTTCAGAGTCAAAACATTCGGAAGGACCGAGCACATCAACCGATGATAGCTCCTCCGAGAGTGAAGAGGACACCAACGAGGACTCCTTTAGTGAGCCAGATCTAAATGCAAATCAAAAGCAGGTCTCAAATAAGAAAAAGAAAAACTTTAAGAGGCGTCGATATCGAGCCAATGTACGTGCTAGGATAAAAAAGAAGAGATCCTCAGCAGAATGGCTCAGTTATATAGGAGCATGTGATGCTCATCGAAAATTGGTAGACGATTGGGGTGAATATCTCCAAAATGTTATGTGGTGTAGACCACAACCCCATGACATAGCCCAATTAGAGATCATAGACAAGCCAAAGTTGAGTCGCACTGCAAGGAGGCGTCAAAACCAAGAGTTAGATCGACAACACAAGAAAGCAGAAATAGAAGCACAGACCAAAGCACAACCAGAATCCACAGACTTGCATCCTGCACCAGAACATTTCAAATCTTACACCACAGGGGAAGCAAAGGTTGTGTACACAAAAGCCCAAATAATACCTATCGATGGGAATAATGGAATCTATGATGGTCCGACAATAGTTAAAGAAATAGAATTAGCCGACCCCGGTGAAGAATCAAAACCTGTTTTTATTGCCCAAGACCTCACAGAAGTTGAAGAGGCGGTCCTCAAAGAACTTCTCAAGGAATTCAAGGACATATTCTCTTGGACATACCATGATATGAAAGGTGTTCCACCTTCTGTGGTCCAACATACAATCCCTATGATTAGCACTGCGAAGCCCGTACAACAAAGACCCTACCCGATGAATCCTAAGTACGCAAAGATCATTCAAGAAGAACTAGAAAAGCTTATCAAATGTGGGTTCATATATCCTATTGAACACTCTGAATGGGTGTCTCCAATAGTTATCGTGCCAAAAAAGAATGGGAAACTCAGGGTGTGCGTGGACCTCAAAAAAGTTAATGCAGCTACTAGAAGAGACCATTACCCCCTACCATATTCCGAACATGTACTCAAAAGAGTTGCAGGCAAGGAAGCTTATAGCTTTCTAGATGGGTACTCAGGCTACAACCAAATCACGATAGCGCTAGAGGACCAAGCTAAAACTGCCTTCATCACAGAATTTGGCGTGTTTGCATTTCATGTGATGGATGCCCCTACTACATTTCAATGATTAATAAACACTGCTTTTAAAGAATATTTGAGAGAGTTTTGTGAAGCTTTCTTAGAAGACCTTTGTGTTTACTCTTCTTGGAAAGAACATCTATCATGTTTGCGGAAGGTGTTTGAAAAGTGTAGGTTATATTGTATCTCATTGAACCCATTCAAATGCCAATTTTGGGTCAAGCATGGAGTTATTTTAGGGCATATAGTATCTAAGAATGGTATCTCAACCGATGAGAGCAAAATTAAAGTGATTCTAGAGTTACCACCACCAACCAATTACAAGGGAGTTCAAAGGTTCATGGGACATGTGGGTTATTATCAACGGTTTATTTTATTTTTCACTGAGATAGCACGTCCTTTGTACAAGCTTCTCATTGAATTTAAATGGACTGAAGAGTGTGACCAGGCCTATGAACAATTGAAGAAAACACTAGCAAGTGCTCCGATTTTAAGGACACCTAACTGGCATGTCATTTTCCATGTGCATATTGATGCATCAAACTTTGCTATTGGGTGTGTTCTCACTCAACCAGGAGAACATAAATTGGACTATCCCATTAGCTTTGCAAGCCGTCAATTGAACGATGCTGAAAGGAACTACACCACTACAGAGCGAGAAGGTTTAGCAATGGTTTATGCAGTAAAGAAATTTCGCTACTACCTTCTGGCAAACAAGTTTGTATTTTATGTGGATCATCAAGCGTTGCTGTATCTAATAAACAAGCCATGCTCCACAGGAAGAATCACACGATGGTTGTTAATTCTTCTCGAGTTTGATTTCACTATTGTAGTGAGACCCGGTAAAAGGCACGTCATGGCTGATCATTTGTCTCGCATACCCAATGGTGAAGCCCCTACAGGAGTTGATGATGAATTACCTGATACTTCCCTATTCATAGTTGAGACTATGCCTGAATGGAGTGAGAACATTGTTAACTTTTTAGTTAATGGTTTTCCACCCAAGGAACTTCGTAAGGATATCGCTCGAAGGCTAGTAAAATAATGTGAACCCTATTGTTTGATTGCCGGAACTCTGTATAGACTAGGCAAGGACGATATTCTTAGGCGTTGTGCCCGCGAGGATGAATATTTGTATATCTTGCAAGAAGCACATATGGGCATAGCAGGAGGACATTTTTCAGGAGACCTGACTGCTAGAAAGGTGCTGCAATCAGGCTATTGGTGGCCAATTTTATTTAAGGATGCATCACTTTTTACAAAAGGGTGTGATGAGTGCCAACGTTACAAGACCACACAGTGCAAAGACAGAATGCCCTTACATCCTATTAAAGTAACCCAACCATTTGAAAAATGGGGCTTAGACTTTGTAGGTCCAATTATTCCCGTAGCTCGCAACACTCAATCTTGATATATTCTAGTTGCTACAGACTATGTAACAAAGTGGGCTGAAGCTAAGGCTTCACAAAAAGCTGACGTGAGGAAAACAGCTAAGTTTCTTTTTGAAAACATTATCACAAGATTTGGTTGCCCTTTTGAAATTGTTAGTGATAATGGTACCCATTTTATAAATGATGTAATAAGAGAGCTTACCACGACCTTTATGATATCCCACCATAAGTCTACACCTTATTACCCGCAAGCTAATGGACAAGCTGAGAGCACCAACAAGACTCTAATCTCTATTTTAACCAAGACGGTAGAAGCTCATCGCACTGATTGGGATTTGAAGTTGACATCTGCTCTATGGGCTTATCGTACTGCTTATAAAGTGGCTATTAATTGTACGCCATTCAAAATGGTATACGGCCAAGAAGCGGTTATGCCTTGGGAGTTTGTCATTCCTAGTCTTAGGGTAGCTTCGCAAGAAGGATGGAATGGTAACCCCTTAACCGAGCGTTTGTATATCTTAGAAAAACTAGACAAAGAGAGACAGTTGGCTGTGCAAAATGCTCTTGTGGAAAAGGATAGGAGAAAGAAGTGGTTTGATCGCCATGTGAAGGACAAGGACATCAAAGTTGGTGATAAAGTCCTTATGTATGGAGTACATAAAGAGAAGAAAAAGTTGAAATATGCTGGTAAAGGACCATATAGAGTATGTGAAATTACCCCACAAGGTACCCTTCGTGTGGAAACTCTTGATGGAGCTGAAACCATTGGATTCCTCAATGGGAGTAAATTCAAAAGATATTATGATCCTTTAAGCCAAGAAGAACTACGGGCCATTCATCAAAAGAAGGCCGCCAAAGCACAAACCGAGTTAAAGAAGATACAAGCTCAAGCTGAGGCTAAGGAGCGACAACAACGTATAAGACAAAAACGAGAGGCTAACCTTGGAGTCACAAATCCATTCCACGTGGAAATCGAAGAGGATTGGTTGGACTCTGACACACCTCGACGATACCCTATTGAGTTAAATAGTGCCTATGGAAAAGTGCCATATAACGCCTTATTGGACACGGGTGCTAAATATAATCTGCTATCCTATGGGGTGTGGTGTTAGTTAAGGAAGCCACCTCTATTTGAGAGTATTATCCAAGTCAAGGGTGTCAACAAGAAAAAAACTACGGTTTTTGGAATCTGGCACACTTCTGTCAGTTATGACAATGGAATTGTAGCTCAAGACTTTTTGGTCATGCCTACTGGAACTATGGAGGGTAATATAAACCTAGGACGCACGTGGATGATAGCCACCAAATGCACTATTGATTGGGGGACTGGGGGTGTCACAACGCAAAAACCAACTCTTATCCCTACCACTCAAGCCATAGTCCCTGAGATATTGCCTAAGGCAATAAAACCCAAGAAATTGCATGTCCAGGAGGTTGAACCATACGTCCACATAGCCCAACTCTCTAGATCTTCAACTGATGTAGTTGAAAGAAAGCTTGAGACACACAAGAACCATCCTAATATAGCAAAGAAAGCATACAAGTGGGTCCCTAAATCTTCTTTAGTAACCATGGCTGATGCTAAAAAACGGAAGCCTCGTAAGAAACGTCCCACTTGCTCCAAGAAATGTAAGAAAACGTGGCGCTGGATTCCTAAACGACTATTAAAAGCCCAAGGATACTATAAAGGAAATGATCAAATCTGGGTGCCCAAACGTAAATTGTACTCTTACCTGTCACCTGGCCCATGTAAACCCAATCCTGTGGCTCCAAAACAAATTGAAAATCGTGGAAAGGAAAAAATCACGGAATGCGACACACCTGCTCCATAGCTAGTTTGGGTACCAAAGAAAGAACGATTTGTTCCACCTAGCTCAGGAACAGGAAAAGCAAATGAATCTTCTTGCTCTTCATGTAGTTCCTATACGAAAATAGAAGCTTCGACACAACCTCCACCTACCATTGTACATATCCATACAAGCAAGAAAGAGTTTGCACCTCCCGTTGTAGATTCACCACCTCCAACAATGTTGCAAATAAAATCATGGGAGAGTACCTTACCACCCTTACAACTAGATGAAACACATAGGGTGATCGAAAACTATTGGTTAAAGCATTTACCCATAACAACTTGGAACAATTGGTTTCAAAAGGTGACGACATCATTCCAAAAAGTATGATCTACCCAAGGAAGGGGGGAGTGTTTGCTGACATCCGTCATTCACTTGCTTCCCTCTCAACCTTCCTCCCTGACCTCTCAATCTCCAATCTTAGGGAATGTATATATAAAGCCTTATACTCACAAAAACAAGATAAAAAAGTAAAAGAGCAAGAGCCATAACACAAAATAATAAAAACAAATTATGCACAAGAACACGACCCTTGTAATATTTGCACTCTAACCATCATCTATTTGCGTGTACAGATATGGCTAGTACGCTAGAGTCATCCACTCCTGCCTTGGGTGAGAGGTACCCTCGTTACTTTTCACAAATGTTTCACATTGTCTTTCCAGTGCTTGC
Organism: Adiantum capillus-veneris; assembly: GCF_014529385.1. Taxonomy (NCBI): domain Eukaryota; kingdom Viridiplantae; phylum Streptophyta; class Polypodiopsida; order Polypodiales; family Pteridaceae; genus Adiantum; species Adiantum capillus-veneris. Next base: position 34,611,697 of record NC_140957.1, read on the forward strand.
ATGTGAATGGGATTTGATAGGTACACTAGCATGTGAGAGGAATTTTGAGGAGTTAGAATGGCTGATACGTCTCTTGACCACGTCTGATCCATACTTAGTAGAGAGCGTTTCTCCCATTGCACAAGCCTACCCTTTTGACCAAGATGACTATAGGCGTCTAGTGACCTTCTTAGTAAACATGGGCACCTATGATGAAGAAGAAAATTTACATGACTACACGGATGGCACATATGGTCTCATGGATGATGACTTTGTTTATCTCGACGACGAGGATAGGGGTTTAGCCTTAGGGTTTCCCCCCAACCTCTACAATATCCTATTCCCTTGACTCTTTAGGGGGAGTGCAAATAATTAGGTTAGGGTTCTTTATGTTTTTTGTTGTGTTCAATAAGTGTTGGTACCTTTTCCCACTAATGTGCCTCCTGGAGGTATTCCTTTTGTTTCCTAGTGTGTACAGGAGCGTGTTGCTATTGATAGGATTTGGACCTTCATGGAACCTTTCTCTCGTTCACACTTCAAATCAAGCGCGACCATCAACACAAATAGGTGTTTTATGTCCATTAGCATTGCCCTTATCTTTTTGCATCCATGTTTGTCTGCTTTGATTGTGATTGGTAGCATAATAGTCAACGCATTTTCTTAGTATCAAACATTTAATTCAATGTAATGTTTTGTCATAATCACTTTTCTAGGTTTAAAAATCAAGCAGTCCGACTAAGCTAGTTTGACCAAGCTGGGTATTAGAAATATTCTCTTAATACCATGGGGAATTCCTTCCTAATAAGCAATGGTTACTTAGGTTCTTAATCCGATTTAGGCAGCATTGTGTGAAATGTACTAGGGCTTTCTAGTGGGCTTAACCCTATTGACCTTTAGCTTAAGTATTATAAAGGGAGTTTACTAATGTGATGAGCCTGGGGAGGGTAACAGTGTTATATGACCCCCCAAAGTTACAAAATTAAAATGCTAAAAATGAACAAACAAAAAATCAAAGTGCCACAATGTAAAATTTTAAGCTGGAAGAGAAATCCCTGCTTAAATTGTTACTTCAATCACATGTATCGCCTATGGTACTAGAGCCCTAGAGGTTCCCAGTGTGGGCGCTTTTCCTTGAAAAGAAAAAAACCCAAGGCATACAAAATAAGCACACACATCAAAATTGAATCAATGTGAAAAGACTTTGGGGGGTCAAAGAAAAGGTAATCAGTCAGGCGATGATTTCATGAGAAATTCCTTTTATCGTAGCTTAACTACAAGGTCTTCTAGGTATAGCCTCTAGTCAGCCCTCGAACATCAAATACTTGGCTCTCGCGATTAAACAACTTAATTGACCAGAAAAAATTGAGAAGTTACCCATGGTATTGATAGTCGAGCTCTAGTGCCTTTTGACCGTTAAATTAGCGACCCCGAACTTGTTTAATTTTTTACCTTTACATCTGTTTATGAATTTGATTATATTGCAATTTAATGTTTATTGCTGACAAATTGTCTAAAATTCTGTTACCAATCAATTTGTCTGTCTAAAATTGCATATGATTTTTAATTGTATATGAGAATGCAATTACTGTGGCAATGTTGTTTGATTTTGCAGTGATTGAAGAAGGCTACGTACATCCATGTCGACTGCTCTTCCATCTCGACGAACGAGCTTCAACTGGATAGCTTCCGAGGACGGAATCTACATCAGGAAGGGGGGCATGTTAACCCTCACGGCACACGGACACCCTATGATCTATAAACGTTGTATTGTTTAGAGTCAGGTACCGGGCTTGTTGGACCAATAGGAACAGGGTAAGGGTAATCGCCGATGACAGGCGCACTCTAACTGGAATATTCAAGGAGTTAGTTGGCTAAGTATGGGCGCCCAAGTGTGAATGGGGTGAGCTCATATAAAAGCCACTAAACCTAATTTTTACTCATTCTCTCATTGTGCAATAGAAGCCGCTCTTGCTCCATCTCCACCTTCTCCTTCACCATCTCCTTGTGTGTGTGTGTGTGTGTACGTGAGAGAGAGAGAGAGAGAGAGAGAGAGAGAGAGAGAGAGAGAGAGAGAGAGAGAGAGAGAGAGAGAGAGAGAGAGAGAGAGAGAGAGAGAGAGAGAGAGTGAGAGTGTGTGTGTGATCGAGCGTTGCGGCGGCACGACGGCGGCGAGGCGGTTGAGCGTGGCGTAGCGGCGTCTCCCTCTTCTTGGTAGCGCGGGAATCCTTCATTCGCAACTACGCAGGAAGGTGAGTGACACACCATTCTTCCTTGTGAGCTTGTCTGTTGTATGACTGTGTGCTAGGAGCCTTTGTGGCTCGCACACAGCGTGTAGCAAGTCCCTAGCCTTGACACCTCTCAAGGATATATAAATGCTCAACTAAAGGGTTACCATACCAGCATTCTTGTGAAGCTACGCAAAGACTAGGAATGACAAAGTCCCATGGCATAACTACTTCTTGGCCATATACCATCTTGAATGGTGTACAATTAATAACCACTTTGTAAGCAGTACGATAAGCCCATAGAGCTGATGTCAGCTTCAAGTTCCAAAATATGAGATGAGTCTCTACCGTCTTGGTCAAGATAGAAATTAAAGTCTTGTTAGCACTCTCAGCTTGGCCATTTGCTTATGGATAATAAGGTGTCGACTTATGGTGGGATATCATGAAGCTTGTTGTGAGTTCCTTTATCACTTCATTTATAAAATAATTACTATTGTCACTCACAATTTCAAAGGGACAACCAAATCGTGTAATAATGTTCTCAAAGAGAAACTTAATGGTTGACCTTCCATTAGTCTTGCGTGTTGCCTTAGCTTCTGTCCACTTTGTCACATAGTCAGCCAAGGGGAGCAGCCAAGGGGAGTCCACTATGTAAAAATTGCATATAACACGTGTGAATAAGAGGTATTTAAAATAATCCCTTACCTGTATATTTTCAAGTATTATATGTATCCCTTATGTATGTATTTTTGTGAAAAAACTAGCCCTTAAGTATGAAAATTTTCACTTTCTCAATTAAAAAACCCTTTATGTAAGTACATTTTTTTGTACATGTACCTAATTATAAATCTCTTATTTTGTTTGCACGTGCTATCTTACATATTTCCTAGTGGATGCCCTGAGATAGTCAGTTGCAACAATAATATATCGAGATTGAGTGTTACGAGTTGCTGGACTAATTGAGCCTACAAAGTTTAAACCCTAGTTTTTAAATGGTTGGGTCACTTTAATAGGATATAAGGGCATCTTATCCTTCTGTTGTGTGGTCTTGTAACGTTGGTATTCATCACATACTTTTGCAAAAAGTGATGCATCTTTGAATAAGGTGGCCACCAATAGCCTGATTGCAACACCTTTCTAGTAATTATTTCTCCTAAAAAATATCCTCTGGCTATGTCCATGTGTGCTTCTTGCAGTATGTACAAATACTCATCCTCATGAGCATAACGTCTAAGAATATCATCCTGCCCTATCTTGTAGAGAGTTTGTGCAATTAGAGAATAAGGTTCACATTTTTTTAGTAGCTTTGAGTTATATCCTTACGAAGCTCCTTGGGTGGAAAACCATCACTACAAGAGGTTGTGTGCTCTTGTGACGCTGTTAGCGACGGAAATACATTGGGTTTTTATAACCCCCGGCGTCGCTAAAACCGTCGCTAATAGCGTCGCTACGAGAGCGTCGTTATATGCGTCACTATATAGCGACGCTCAAAGCGACGGTCATAGCGACGGTCATAGCGACGCTTATAGCAACGTTTACACAGAAGTCTATAGCGACGCTTATAGCGACGCTCCAGAGCCATAAATAGCGACGCCCGAGAGAAATTTTTTTTGGTGACAGGGCATTGAATGCCCTGCCACCCATCAACCATATTGTACTTGATTCAATTTTTAAAAAAAGTGCAAGGGTAGATAATAGACCCAAAATAGTCACCCACAAGACGCATTGTTTGCAAAATTGACAAGCGTAAAATTGACAATTGTACACATCATAGGCAAAATGAATTGATTGGAAAATGTAATAATGACAATTGTACAACATCATAGGCATAAAGAATTGATTGGCAAAATGAACTGCGGTGACAAATGTAATAATATACATGGTTCAAAAAGACGTATAAAATCCGTCTCATGATACATAAGCTATGAGAAACCCTAAACTAATGCTATCTAGCTACGGCTAAACTGACGTCGTCTAGTCAGACGTCTCATCGCATCCAAGCGGCGTATCTGTCAGATTCTACAAAAAAAGACAATAAGACAGCTTTCAGTAAGTATAAACATATAACGACATTTATAAAACAATACAAAAAATAGAAAAGAGTAAACCCTAATACTAACCATGCCGCCGCGAGAACTGAGAATGTCCATCAGGGCGTTTAAGCCCTTCCTGCCTGCGTACTCGCGCTCGTACGGTGTGGGATCACGTTCTGTCATCGACCACTGTCAAAACATACAAAGATTTCATTATGTTAGAATTAAAAAACTCATAAACCCTAAACTATCGAACATAAAGAGCAATGCGAAAACACTTACAAAATCGGCCTCAAATGATGCCCATCCACCGCTCCCCAAGTGGTGTGAGCTCCCTGCCTCTACTCGCGCTCTGGCTGCATCCTTTTGTTGCTTCCACTTGTCGGGATTCTCGCGCGCTGCTTTCTTCGCATTCTTCCAATCTTCTTTGGCCAGCCAATCTGGCCTGTTCCACCCATGCTTGATTGCTTTTTGCACTTCGGAACGCTTGTGTTTGCAGTATTCGCGCATTCCAATCTTCATCAGGTCTTCATTGAAGCACTGATCCCGTGTTGGAACGGGAAACTCATCATGAAGTATGCTGATGACTCTGTCTTTTAAATCACTTGGTACTTCACTTCATTTTTTTAGTATGTAGTGTCTAAATAGCTGAGAGCAAAGACCACGCATGCGCGAGATCACCTTCTTGCCGTCATCATCCATGATGATGCTGCCGCTGAAGTCGACGGAGTAAGGCAAGCCCTCTGGCCGATGACGCGTGAACCTGGGTGTCCCGGCAGGGGTCTCTAGCGGCGTGTCGATGGGGGTACGGACGTCAGGTGTCTCCACCGGCGTCTGGGTCCCGAAGCGAGGAGTGTCGAGTGGGGTGGCTCCTGGCGGAGTAGGTAGAGGTGTGTAGCTGCTAGGAAAAGTCAGCCGCGCAAAACCTGGCGTAGATGGCGATGCTGTGGCTGGTGTGGGGGCGGGCAAAGAAGGGGAGGGTAAAGAGCCTTGTCGAACACGAGGCGGTGTGGAGGCATTGGCGGCGGAATCCCCACAACAACCGCCACCGCCACCACTAGAGCGCCGGTGTCTAGACGAGTGTGAAGATCGTCTCGTCGACACCGAAGCTTCGGAGCGCGCCGAATGCTCCGAAAGAGAGGGAGATGCGGATGGAGTAGGAACGTGCGATGATGCGCCAGAGCGATGACGCTCCACGTACCACTGTCTCTGTTGCGGTGACAAAGAAGAAAGAAACTCCTCATCATCCATACCTGCATTAAACACACTAATATTTAAACTTAATATTGAATGAATAGAGTAGACAATGACGCAAAGACCATTAAATACAATGATGTAATGACGCATATAAATACAATGACGCAATGAATTGAGTGATAGAAGATGCAAGTCGAAAACTCAGAATTTTCAATCAAAAGATATGAGCGCGAGTAGAAAAGAGCGTTATACACCATGGAAGGTACTTAGAGAGCCAGAGCTTTTACAACACGGAGCAAAATTGTTCAAATACAATATTTGTGGCTTTAAGAGATCTCTCTCTCATCCTCGCATAACTCAGCATAACTTCCTATATCTATATAGAGCTCTCCGTTTAAACACATATCCTCTGTTTCATTTTGTAGCTCCTCTGCATGCACCCCATATAGAGTAGTAGCATCTTGATGCTCGTCTGGCACCACCGCAGCGGCTTCTGATTGAGCATCTTCTCTGATCTCCTCCATTGATGCCGTTGTGATTGGCACATGGTAGCCTTCATACGTCCTTGCACTACGAGGGGCTACCTCTATGACGTACCACCAGTTTGATGTAGACTTTGTAGGATGAAATATTACCTGCCACATAACTTACATGAGAGCTTTCAAGCACATAACTTGTAAAAGGGGGATGTTAACTATTTACAGAATTGTTCACAATGCTCGGTTAGTACGAAAGTGTCTCTTAGGTCAGTCCATTTCTTAGTAGAATCCACCTCAAGAAAACCAGACTCTCCACTACGCACAGTAGCGTTGCGACCCTCCATGATTATCTTGAACCATTGCACGTCGAACAAGTCGACAAAAAATCCTATGTAATCGATCCTCAAAATCTCTTGTAGCGTGCCGAAGTAAGTGAGTTCCACCACCACAGGATCTGCATCAGAGGAACGTCGTCGACTAGACTGTTCAAATTTTGCCATGATTCCACAATCTTGAGTAAAACGCTTTTTGTCGATCCGTTCCACCCTAAAATGTCGACCTTTACACCATGCTGCTGTGTATGACTTATACTACAACGAACAAAGATTATGAGTGGCCGTTCAAACGTTTAGAAATAAAGTCACTAGCTAGTCGTACATTGCAAACTTACCTTGGTCGCGCAACCCCGAGAGTACTCCCACTCTTCCTCAGTCACTTCGTCACCGCATTGTTGTGCGCTTTTCAATTGGTTGTGCAACCATCTTAAGCTCATGAATGTTGGTAGGCTCTCCAGATCCGTCGGATAGTGCATCGGTGGTCGTCTTCCCCGTCTCCACTCGATTCGTGCCCTTTGTTGCTCTTGCTTTGCATCCTCATATTGTGAAATCCACTTTTGCATCACTGGATTGTGAAGCATGCAAAATCGGTTGATTTTAGCCTCTAGATCTTCCGTCATCTTCTTCTCAGCATGGTCGTAGGAAAATGTTTCTCAAACATGCACACAAGCTCCGCAACATTTAGTTTGGCGAATGGTATGGAGTCTACGTTGATCTCCTTTTGTGAGATCCATTGCACCAGCTTTGCAAGTTTGTAGATTGTGTTACGGATGTCGAGAGACAAACATCCCTCAATGGCAACCGGTAAAATAAACTGTAAAGTATGTGCAGCAATGATATTAAAGTCCACATTTTATGCAATGATATTAAAGTCCACTATGAACGTACCTGACACATTTTATGCCAATCGTGTGACTTCAAACTGGTAAGCTTTCCTTCTTTAGTAAAACACGTTCGGAGCGAGTGCATTACGCTAGTGGGGGTCCGCAAAGATCGAATGGTCTCTTTTACTTTGCGTTCTTGGGCTCCTGTGAAAATACATGGTGCTTTAGGGAGTTTTATCGATCCATCAGACGCTGTTTGCGGCCAATATTGCTCCATACGATCCACATTTCTAAGGTCAACTCTGGCTCCCAAAGTATCTTTCTTGCCGGTCAGATGGTCCCATAGTAGATTACCCACATTCTTGAATATGTGCATTGGATCGAGCAAGTGATTGATCATGAGTCAGGGCCAGTATGGTAACTCGTACCATAGAGAGAGTCTCTTCATCCCTGGAGGCAATCCGTCATCGCACATCTCCTTCTGCTCTAACCATGCTTGTGCAGACATCCTTGGTGGCTCTCTTCCCAAAAAGCCGTCGCGTAACACATGATTCTCTGGATGTAGTGACTCTTGCCGCCCTGAAGATCCACCTTCTTCCCTATCTTCTGAAGACATTTCACGAGTACTTTTGGATCGACGGAGCCCACCATGAGTGAAGGCAACAATACCCTATATTCCATTGAGGGCTTTCTTCACCCGCTTCATGCAGGCATCGCAGTCTATGGAGACCTAAATCTAATCTAATATAACGTAAATCTAAATCTAGCGTAAATAAACGTAAATCTAACTAAAAATAAACCTAAATCTAATCTAATTTAACTTAAATAAACCTAAATCTAATTTAACATAAGTCTACATCTAACCTAATCTTTAACGTCTTTTAGGATAGTTTCCTACGACGTTATAACTCTCTTCTTCTTGTGTGTGTGTGCGTGTGTGGATGTGTGTGCCAATAAAAAGAGATAAATGGTATAACCTTTCTATCACCCATGCCAAGTATGATAGATTGGTTATGCCATTTCCCTCTTGAATAATAGGTCTTGAGTTCAACTCCTTGTCGGCTAGATCTTTAGGTCTTTTAATTTTAATTAGTTTCCTACGACGTTAAATTAGTTTCTCTCTCTTTCTCTCTCAATGTGTGTGCGTTTTTTTGTTTATGCATGTTTTCTCTCTCTTTTCCTCTCTCAATGTGTGCATTTTTTGTTTATGCATGTTCTCTCTCTCTTTTCCTCTCTCAATGTGTGCGTTTTTTGTTTATGCATGCTCTCTCTCTCTTTTCCTCTCTCAATGTGTGTGTGCATTCTTTGTTTATGTATGTGTGTGTACGTTTTTGTTTATGTTTGTACTCTTTCTCTCTCTCTCTCTCTCTCAAAAACACTATGTGTGTGTGTGTGTGTGTGTGTGAGAGAGAGAGAGAGAGAGAGAGAGGGAGAGAGAAAGAGGGGAAGGGAACATGAGAGTGAGGAGAGGGAAGAAGCATACCTGGATCTCCTTCCTCTACTCGTGTGTGTGTGTGTGTGTGTGTGTGTGTGGAGAAGAAAGAGAGAGAGAGAGAGAGAGAGAGAGAGAGAGAGAGAGAGAGAGAGAGAGAGGGAGAGCGTTACCTACTCCTTGCTTGAGGGCGCCGAAAAACTCAGATCTGAGATCTGAGTTTTTGGGCGCTCTTTGGTATTTTTTTTAGCCCAGCCGGCGTCGCTATGAGCGTCGCAAATTTACTTGTAAATTTGCGACGCTCATAGCGACGCTGGGATTTTTTTTTTTTGAGCATCGTTGTGTGAGCATCGCTAATATGAATAGCCTCTTGTAGTGCATTAACTAAAAAGTTTACAATCTTCTCACTCCATTTAGGCATGGGTCTCAACTAGGAAAAGGGAAGTATTGGGCAATTTATCATCAATTCCAGTAGGGGCTTCACCATTGGGTATGCAAGACAAATGATCAGCCATGACATGCCTTTTACTGGGTCTCACCACAACGATAGAATCAACTCAAGAAGAATTAATAACCATCATGTAATTCTTCTCATGGAATATGGTTTGTTTACTAGAAACAACAATACTTGATGATCCACATAAAAAACAAACTTTTTGGCAAGAAGGTAATATTTCTCTCAGCATTATTCAATTGGCGACTTGCAAAGCTAATGGGGTAGTCCAATTTATGTTCTCCTAGTTGAACTAAAACACACCCAATAGCAAAGTTTGATGCATTGATATGCACATAAAACATTACATTCCAATCGGACACTCGTAGAATTGGGGCACTTGTCAAGGACCTTTTTAATAACTCATAAGCATGGTCACACTCCGTGGTCCAGTGAAACTTAATAAGAAGCTTTTACAATGGACGGGCTATCTCAGCAAAGTTTAAAATAAAACGTCAATAATAACCAATATATAAATTCATTTTCAACATCTATTCATTGTGTTATGCATAGGACAAATTTTTGGTTGTCTCTTCTGTTTGCAAAGAATTTTGAGATTTCAATAACATCAGAGAAGCTTGTTAATTTAATTGCCACACATTTTAATCACTCTAACAAGAGGCTTGACGAGTTAAGGAATACTCAAAAGGATTTGGTGTGCCCGATCTTGAGATACGAGCATACATTTGATGTCAGGTGGCTAATTTGTGCATATGCAATATTTAAGGTCTGTTCTTCTCTTAATGTCATTGTATTGGAGACAAAAGGAAAAGCACCAACTCTTTTTATTGATCTTTCTAAATTTGAAAAGGTTTGTCGTCTTTTTTTTCTTAGCACACATTCTGAAAGGTATATCTATAGTCAGTAAGTTATTTCAAAAAGAATTTGTAGATATTACTACCCCTGGGGGATTCAATATGGAAAACTTACCACACCACGTAAGTGCAGGGGAGGGTTTTTTTTTACAAGTTACATAAGCGTATAAGTTAGGCACAGGCCCCCAATAATTTATCTCCCAAGCTTAAAAAATAAGGGAGGGGGTATCATATTTATTGGGGGGGGGGGGGGGGGGGTGGGGGGAGAACTGAGAAAAAAGAAAAATGAGAGGAAGTTTTTGTGTTTCAAAATTATGGCTTCCCAAAAGAGTTTTCCCTCGAACTTGTGAGTCAATAGCTACACAGATACATGCAAGAACTAACACTGCTTTGTATCAATTGCTTGTTTTATGATTATAGTTCATTTATTGAGCGATGAAAGCTATAAAGAGGTTTTATAGATGCAAATTACATGGAGAACCTGACACAACTTTATAACCATGTTTTTGGAGTAATTTAGATGGATTAAAACCGCACAAGTAGCTAGAGTGCAGGCTGAACGGGCACATAGTTTGAAAGTCAAACCAAGACACATTGAGGGTACATCTAGTAGTTATCAATAGAAGTGGTTCCTTAGTATGTTTCCAGTCACTATGCTACACGCTCTTTGACTAGTTTTACTCAGTCATATCATGTGAGAGCTAAATTTTATATGTAAGATAGGGGTATGATAGTTTTCTGCATTGATTGTCGTATAAGCGTAGAAAGGGGGGTCATATTCCCTAATGTGAGTGGTATATAGGGGTTTTATCAAAGTTGTTCGCTCGCAGGTGACATCCCATTTTGTATATAGAGTGAATCCCCCAGGATTACTACCATGTCTAAAATCATTCAAAAAGAGATCAATTTAATTCAATAGTATCACATTGATCCTCCCGATGTTGATAAGAATGAACTTATTCTTTATGCAAGTGGTTATATGTTTTTGCGAGAATACGGGCCAAATAAAGGTTTTTTCTTTTACTTGCGAGGAGCTATTCATGGCAAAACGGTTTTTGATATTGAGATAGAGAAAGATATCTTTGGCATGGATCTAGTACGTGCTTTAGAGTTTCAAGTATTTTCCGAAGAAGGTTATCACCTCTCTTCAAGAACGTTTTGCTGACAATTTCATTTTGGCTAAGCTAGATATTTTAGTTTTAGCACAACATCTAGTATTAGAGAAAGATCTACAAGAGTATGGTAAGTTAGAGACAAAAGAAATAGCTTCCTTTTATGGTCAAATGAATGTGTTAGAGATTATAAATTCTGCTGCTATGATTGAAGAGGATGATTTTATTAGTGAATCTGGTAGTTTCTGCAACAATCTGCTATTAGTTGGATACGTTTTAGTCTTCCAGATGGTGCAACTGCAATCGCTTGCAATGCAATATGGAGAGACTCATATCCTCATATGTTGACTGTTTGTCAAATTGATCTAGTGCAATTATGTTCTAATGCTAATATATGTGAGAGAGTATTTAGTGCTCGGACAAGGATTAAGACGAAATTGTGACACAATGGAGTTACAATCCTTGGATGCACTTTTGAATATCAAAATAGAATGTCCTTCAAAGTTGATTGAAATAGAGTTGGAGGAGAGCATTGTGTTATGGGGTGCTAAGGTGCATCAACATCTATTTGCGTCAAAGGTATATGAAACTTGATTCTACAATAAACAAGCTATGTATATCGATTGCTTTTATTTGCTACTTTTGATTATTTCTTTTTCATCTACCTTACTAATTCTAAAGGGGGATAAGAAGAATAAATACAATCTACCATTGGGCTTTGCTAAGAGTATTTACTTCTCTCTTCCCCCAAGAGAGCTTGGTGTAGCCATCATCATTGATGGTAATGAGGTTCAATCCCCCTACTCTCATGTTTAAGCCAATTAAATTAAGTTCTACTTTGTGCTTTTATAAACATCTCTTTTAAAAGTCTTTTGCAGTTTGAGGAAACAGCAAGTATGAATCTCAATTTTCTACCAAAAATGTCAAATTCAAGCTTGCATGGCAATGAATGTAAAACTTATTTTTCTTACTATATCTCTGTGTTTTAAATTTTCAATTTTTCAACATTTTATGAAAGTCGGTTGTTGAGAGCCACTATAGGCATCTCCGATTGGCTCAAAAGTGCTTGATTTATTGCAACAGGTGATCTTTGTTCTTTATTGTTGCGTTGATTGTAACTCTTTGATAGTCTTTCTGGGCTTTATCAATCTTTTGGTTGGATATTTAACTCTATAAAGTAGTCTTAAGCATTGAGTTATAGTAATGAGTAAACATAGTAGTGGACTGTGGGTGTAAAGGAAATACATTAAAACTTAGTTCTAATGTAGAAGTTGGTTTCCATTCACAACAAAAAAATTTGAAAATTTATTGAAAGGGAAAAAATCTAGCTCATTTGGCTTAGAAAAGAATTCAAATTCCTCAAATTTTGGGGAACTAGTTCGGGTTAGGTTGAGGGGGATATTTTACTTGTTCAGATTTTAGATTTTGTTGAGCTCTGGTTCCGCTCATTGCTAATATGCCTGAATGTGTTTTTCTTGAGCACTGTAGATACTTTGATCAGAATGATTGTTTGTTGACATGTGGTGGTGGGAGAAGTCGGAATCCATCCCCCTTATATATGGTATAGATTGTAAATGGTGCTAACATGGACCACACCTATGGTGAGGTTTGTTGATAGGCTTGGGAAACTCTCTCTGTGCTGCCACAAGATTCAATAATAATCTGATAGTACACCATGTAAATAAGAATTGGATCGGTGATCACAACTAGAAATGGCGGACAAGAGGCTCATACAAGGATCAAATGCGGTAGCAATTTCATCATCTGACATGTCACAAGCAGATAATAGGAAGCCACGTATGAAGGGGCCTATGCATAAGTGCTAGATGGATAGTGGTAGGAGATGATACGAAGACATTTCTACATCTTTCCACTTTCAGAGACATGAAGTAAAATTAGACCTGGATATGAGCCAATATGTAGAATTGATAAAAAGCGTCACCCAGACGGGCCTTCACTTTGGTTTTAGAAATTGTGCCGATGAAGTTCAATTGCATATTCTTTGAGTTGAAAAATAGTTTCACAATGCTTCATCCTCCCCCCCCCCCCTCTTTTTAAATTCTTATATCAAAGAACTATGTGCAAAATTTGCATTCTTGGGCTTTTCATTGATTATATTTGCAAAGGAATCAAGACTCGAGATAAAGAGACTATCACACAAACTAGAAATAATGAAAAATCTAAATTCTTAGGCAATGCGCTTGTTAGCATCAAGCACATGTACTTTTCCAAGCTGAAATCCTCTCTTGGTCGAAATTGAATCCACATCTTTCTTCATCAAATGAATGCCATTAAGCCTAAAGTTTAAGCACAATTTTTGGCTTTCTAAAAGAAACCCTTAGTGTTGGGTTGGGTTAGGCGGGCTTTCATAGTTTTCAATGCATGATAAAGACTTACCTTTCATTTCACATCCTATCTTTACTTTTTTTTGCATTCTATTGTTTTAAAATGCTATGCAGTATTTACTTTATCTACATACTTGAAAATGACTTTAGAGATCAAAACATTAAACAAAATATTAATAGTAGTTTGATGTTATGATGTAGTCTTTGAGAAAATCCTTTTGGTCTAAGTGGCCAGTTTCCACCTTATACAAATACAAAATAAAAATACTAGTAAAAAATTTTAAATCTGTAAAATATTAGAACTATTTTCTAGTATATTTTATTGGGTTTTTCTCCTTTTCCATCCTTTGCAACCGGCTAATCTCGATTTTCAATCGGCTTAAGCTTAAGCTCAGACACAAACACTGAGGTATTGATAAACGATTCTCTCATTTGAGGATTTTTTAAAAAAATCACTTCACTAGATTGTTTAATTATTTTCTATGCTTATTTGAAAGCATTTAGATGTTCTTTTGTTTTGATTTTTAATGTGTCTTTTTATTTTACTTCCTTTTTGTTTTATTTTGTTTCAAAATACTAATGTGCAATGTGCAACATTTACCTTATTATTAGGGCCCTTTCATAATATAGAAGCCATTTGCGAGTAGCGAGTACCGATTAGAAGAACATAAAAAAATGGCCTGATTGATACTTACCTTAAATGTTATTTAAATTTTATTTGTTTTCTCTCACATAGCCTTGTGCATACCATAATGAACTTTCACATAGTTTTTTTGGGACTCCATAAGGACATTGTAAAAAGGTTACATTTTAAGTGCAATTATGGACCATTGGTTAAAAAGCTTGTTGATTAGTGATACATGGCAACAAAGAAGCCTTAGAGATGTGTTGGGTTAGGATACTTTCAATGTTTTCAATGATGATTGAGACTTACCTTAAATGTTATTTTGGTTTTAAATTATTAAATGGATACTTTTATTTCATCTTAATTCTAGTAAGTTCTATACTACATACATACACATGCACACACACATATATATTAATTAGTTTTATGTTTTCTGACAATTTTCTTATTCCACATGTTTCTGTCATATTGTTTCAACATCGTGAGTTTTTTGAGGGCTCCGGACCACAAGCCTAGCTATGTGCGGGGTGTTGAGTTTGCAAAAATTGTCTCACTTCACAATCTGGGAATAATGAGGGAAGCTTTCAAGAGCTTCTTGGGTGCTTAAGAACACTTTGACCCCAATATGTTGAGGGAAAGGGATATTTAGAAGCAGGCACATTGAAGGGCTAGCATGGAGCCATTGATTGACAAGATACTCACTCTCTTTGTCACCTCTTGTAGTGCACTACTCAACACGATTGTTACCCCCACAATATACTATTGTGGTAACATGTCTCCACAAACCTCTTCTTCAATCAACTCACTTGATGTGCTTGTGCAACATTGAAGCCAACTCTTGTCGTCGCTAGAATCTCTTGCCTTGGATTCACATTAGCTCTCATGAAGCTTGCCCCGACACTATACCTCCAAAAATGCCTGAGTTGATAGGTTGCCTTGCCTGCTTGATAGTTATGTCGAAGAGAGAGAGAGAGAGAGAGAGAGAGAGAGAGAGAGAGAGAGTATCCAAGATAGGTTTTTCCTATTTTAAACTCCCATCAGTGAGTGTGTGCCAAATTGTGGCCCCTGTAGGCTATTGGGACTCTCTCTCTCTCTCTCTCTCTCTCTCTCTCTCTCTCTCTCTCTCTCTCTCTCTCTCTCTCTCTCTCTCTCTCTCTCTCTCTCTCGGGTCATGATTCATGGTCCATGGATGTCAACACCAAAACAAGTTTCCTTAACATCCTCACAGGGAATGTTGTTTGTTTCCTATAAAAGGGCTCCTTAATAACCAAAAGGAAACATTAACAAAATACCCCTCTAATTTGGTGAAAATCGCAATTTGCTCCTCATAAATCTAAAATTCTTAATTTGTCTGCAAAATAAGCCTAAAATTTCCTTAAATACCCTTTAAATTTTTGAGAATTCCCACGGTACCCCAATATGATACTAAGCAAATTGGAGAGAAAACCCCACACACACATTCTAGCTTTCCAATACAAAATGAAGCCAAATCCAAGCTACATATTCAATGTGCCACTGCATCTTTTCACATATGTTCTTTGTGGCCCAAGACCATGCAAGCATGTAAAGATACGCTTTTCCTTGAAGCGATTTTGAGTTCTAATACAAAGCTTTTTAGGACTCCTAGGTGACCGACATGTTGCAGATGGTTTTAATTAATCATTAGCATCTCCCCTTGCATCCAGAATTGGACTTATGACACCATTATAAGGCCTACACAATTTATGCCTTACGTACATACGATTGAACACATTCTCTCGAGAATAGATGAAACAATATGAGCACACGGAATGTCAAATGTCTATCATTTGTAACATGAGCATACCGTTCTACGTACATCAACCACACATGTTCTCTTACTTGTCAAGATCTCAAAAAACATATCACTAGAGGGAAAGATTTGGTATTGTCAGGTAGTATTTTCCGCCTCGTGCAAATTCTTCTCTACATTTGCAACCAATTGCACTCTATCTCCCAAAGTCTCACATGCCTTCTAACCCTCCATTCCACATGCATAGAACCAAGTTATAATTAAACGACAAATGATGTCAAGCACCTTTTCTTTCAGCACTATAACAAAAAAATTTTGCATTGATAGCCTTATCATCCAATTTTTTGTGCTACGTTCTTGGCACCAAAGCATAATCCAAATAGCCAAAAATGCACATGTGATCAATAGATGGATTTTTGTTATGCCATGCTTCGTAAGGAGTCATATACTACAAAGCTTTCATAGTACGCCTATTAAGTACATATGTGGCACACATGATAGCCTCAAGCCAAAACGAATGCGGCAAAACTTGACTTATGACCATACATCATGCCATTTCCGTAAGTGACATGTTTTCCTCTCAATAACACCATTTTGCTGAGGTGTATATGGCACTCTACATTGGTGTTTTATCCCATGACTAGCCAGAAATGCATTAAATTCATGAGACATATACTCCCCCTCTCGATTTGAACGGAGGGTGTTTTCAAATATTACACTTGCTTGAAATAAATTGGAAATTTACAATACATTTTTTGCAAAAATGTAAAAGATGTGTAGCCCAATCTTTACTACTTCTTTGCATTTATCTTCAATGTGCATCGATAAGGCTTGGGCCTTTAGTAGCTTTTATTAGCTGACGTTGGCTCAATTAACAGCTTGCATTTAGAAGGCATGCCTACACATTGTTTGCATGTGGGACACTAAAGATGTTGTTCAAAGGCTTGAGATTTCTTTTTTGCAAACAATTGATATCTTTGTTTGTATTTTGATATGGTTGTTTGGGATTGATTTCAACCTTCATAGAGGTGTTTCTCAAGTCAAGAATGATTGTTCAATTTAATGAATAGGAGGTGGCCCACAGTAGTACGTGCTCAAAAGTAATGCCTCGGAAGGGAATTCCCATAGGTGTACTTTCCTTATGGCCTTCCACAAGATGTTAGTCTCTGAGTGAATGTGCGGTGGGGTCGATAGCATGCTACTTCTTGCTTGGCCACATGCCTCTTTTATTTATTGCTTTGTTGTGCTAGAGAGTAATGAATTACCTGCCTAGTTTTTTGAATAGGGGCAGAATGCACAACAAGTGCACTTGCTCTGAGATCTCTTTCTTGCTTATCCTCTAAGTGATTTTGATCTTGTTTTTGTTATCAATGTGGTGAAGCTTAATGCACTATATGCCAAGCCCTATCAATCATCCCTTATGCATGCTTGCAACATGATTTCTTCTCTCAATAAGGTGAATCCTAATGCACTATTTTTTGTATGGTCATGTTGATCTATATATCTGACAGATAAAATACTAACCCCTTGCATTATGCATTCATTTATTTGCCCATTAGCCAATTAGTTTGCACCGATTTTCTTGTATGATGTGTTCTTTTGTTGATAGCAATCGATTTGTGAAAGTGAGAGGAAATGAGAGGGAGGTGTGTGTGATTAGAAAGTGAGAGGAAGGAAAGAATGTTTGTGTAATTAATGTGTGTGTGTGTGTGTGTGTGTGTGAGAGAGAGAGAGAGAGAGAGAGAGAGAGAGAGAGAGAGAGAGAGAGAGAGAGAGAGAGAGAGAGCGGAAAAATGTAAGTGAGATTGAGTTTTAATTAGCTAGGTTAGTGAAAATAAGTAGGTTTAGTTAAAAAAAATTTTAAAAGGGCGAGGACGAGGAGAATCAGAATATATAAAAAATTGTTATGTACTCCTCTTCTACAAGTGCAGATGTGGCACAAAAAACCCTCATATTTTATAAAACTCGTTTGGCTTTATTTGTAATTTTTTCAAGCATTGTCCTTTTCCTCCTCAATTTATAAAGGTAATGTATGAGTTGAAATTTGAAAGTTTTTTCTAATTTTCAAAAAATAAAAAAACAATTGATATTTCGTATTTATGCAAGTCAAAAATAAAGATGCTCATTTGTGCCACCCAATTTTGGGTGGCCCCAACGAGCATCTCTATTTTTAGAAACTAGTACAGCCGGCCGCCTTTGGTGGTCTCTCTCTCTCTTTCTCTCTCCTTCTTTATCGCGTGCTGAGGGGCTTCTCTCAGTTTTGGAGTTTAGCCTTCATGTTGCAGATTTCGACACATGTAAAGGGCTCTCCCTTCTTTCATATTATGTTATAGTTTAGATTAGTATAGTGATAATAACGGTGGTAATGGGCACAATAATATGCACGATAATAGTTGCAGATATATTGTCATAGCTATTACGGTGCTTATTATCGTCAAACCATACCGCATTTATTCCCCTCCTCCCTTGTGATTATTAAGGTTTAAAAGCTATTTAAAAAAATCTTTCCCCAGCCATCTTAGGCGCGCTTAAGATGTTCTCTCTCATCCCCACCCCACACTCTTTCTGTCTCCCCTTTGTCTACATTCATTTAAGATAAGCTCCCACTCTCTTTCTCTCTCCCCTTGGATCGATGCATAAGGTACTCTCTCTCTTTGTTACTCCTCCCACTTGCTCCAAGCCTTTTTGTTCAAATCTCTCTCTCTCTCTTCCTTTCTCTCTCTGCGTCCACCACTGACTCGACGGAGGCCTTCTTACTTTTCTCTATATATACTCTCTCTCTTCCTCTCTCTTTCTCACTCCTCCCGCTTGCTCCAAGCCTTTTTCAAATCTCTCTCTCTCTCTCTCTCTCTCTCTCTCTCTCTCTCTCTCTCTCTCTCTCTCTCTCTCTCTCTCTCTCTCTCTCTCTCTCTTCGCCCACCACTGACTGCTCAGCGGAGGCCTTCTTATTTTCACTATCTTGTCTTTGCCATGCCAACCCTTCAAGCTCTCTCTCTCTCTCTCTCTCTCTCTCTCTCTCTCTCTCTCTCTCTCTCTCTCTCTCTCTCTCTCTCTCTCTCTCTCTCTCTCTCTCTCTCTCTCTCTCTCTCTCTCTCTCTCTCTCTCTCTCTCTCTACACGTACCCACCATCCGCTCCTTCATCCCCAATCCCCTCGTCCCCTCTGCTCTGTCGTTGCCGACAACACTGCCAGGTAAGCTTACACCATGGTTAAGCATAGGCTACGTAAGTTAAAAAAAAAAAATAGTTTTAGTTAATAAAACCCAGAATAGACCATTTAAAAAAAGAGAGAGAATATCTCAAAGATTCAATAAAATTTTATTTTAAAAAAACAGGTAGGAAAAAAATAAAAAATCACACAGAAATAAGAAAACAATTCACGAAAATTAGGAAAAAACTTAAAAAAACACAAAAAACAATTAAAAGCCAAAAATAATAAATTAGATTTCACAAAAAGAAAGCCGCCAAAAAATCATATAAAATTAAAAAAAGTTATCAAAATTCACAAAAATAAAAAACTTCACAAAAAATTCATGAAAAAATTAAAAATTTACATAGGTAAAAAAAAATAATATATATTTATAAAAATAATAAAAAAGAAAATGCATAAAAATTACAAAATTTATAGAAAAATGCTTAAAACAAAAAAATTACCAAAAAATCATAAAAATACCAAAAAACATAAAAGCAAAAAAATGCACAATTTTTTTTTTAAAAAAGAGGAGGTGTCGAAAAAAGTAACTGAGAAAATTCACACCGCAAAAAAAAAAAGTCAAAAGTTGAACGAAGTGAGCAGAAGAAGTTAGATAGAAAGAAAACGCAAGAAATAAAGAAGAAGCAAACCAAAGCAGCAGGAGAACAAACAGAAAAACCCCAAAAAACTAGTAAAAAGATGAGAAGCAAGCCTTGAGCCGGTTAAAAATATCAAAAGTCTAAAAAAAGAGAGAAATGAAACTAAGTGGAATCAAGAAATCGCACTTGTGTTAAGAGCCAATCGATTAGGAAAAAATCACACGAAAGCTCATTTTGAAACTAAATTTTGAGTAAAATTTTGTCATTAGGGCATTGTTCACACTTCAAAATTGTGAATTGAGGTTGAGCTGAAAGTTTTGTTCTTGCCAGATGTTGAAAAAGAGCATCACAACTATGTCAAAGAATGCCAGAGGTAAGAAGTGATCGTGTCGATCGGAAACGGGCTAGTGCAAGCAGTTGCATTGTAGATTGGACTTATAATTCCTTGAAAAGAGGAAACATTCACAAGTAAGTGCCTATTAGGATATTAAGAGCCTAGGTTTTTACTGTTACAAAGACCGCAATCGAGTCTGATACATTTGATTTAGAGTTAGCCAAATCTTTTGAGATTGAAGAACAGCCAACTGTCAAAATAGCCTTTGGCAAAAGCAGCCTTGTCAAGCCGAAGCAAGAAAAATTTGACGGTACAACATTAGCATCTGCTGGGAGATAATTTTTCCCGAAAAAGACAACATGGACACAAGTTGAGTTGGGAATTCAAGTGCAACAAAGAAGATTTTCTATTTATTTCTATTTATATGTTTATCTGGACATTTGTACAAGTCGACAAAGCATATAGTTGCTGCATATGCAATCAAGGTCATTGTACATGGATTATAGTGGTCAAATCTACAGTCGAGAGCCAAAGATGGAAGATCCAATAAACATTCAATAGAAGCTAGTATAATTGGAGAACCAAGTCAAAGGTAGTACAAAGGTCAAGATGGAGCAGTCTACAACTTGATGCTGATTGTTCTAAAAAAAAGTTGCTGGCATTTTGGCCAACACAAAAGCAATCAAGGTCATTGTACATGGATTATAGTGGTCAAATCTACAGTCGAGAGCCAAAGATGGAAGATCCAATAAATCATTCAATAGAAGCTAGTCTAATTAGAGAACCAAGTCAAAGGTAGTACAAAGGTCAAGATGGAGCAGTCTACAGCTTGATGCTGACTGTTCTAAAGGAAGTTGCTGGCATTTTGGCCAACACAAAAGCAAAAACTCCTTAGCAAGAGCTTGAGATGAAAGAACTAGTTGAAATACCACCCATCATGGTGTACTGCTTAGATTGTGGAAGAAAGGGTGGACCTTTTTCAGAAGATTGTTCGAGAAATCTAGCCAACAGGGATATATGAATTGCAAAGCAAAGCATGGAGCAAGCTAGAAATGCGAATCTTGATGTAAGTGCATTTAACTCATCAATTTTGGTGTGATCATATGTTTTTGCATTACCATTAGAAGTACCAGTAAAAGCGTGACAAAGTCAAAATTTACATGAAAATGCACAAGCACCTGAAAAGCTTAAAATTGATCCTTTGAACAAAAAACTCCTACGTGAATTTGGTCAAAGTGTCCAGATGTCATTGCAAGTTGAAAAGAATGTTAGGTTTGCAAATGATTCTACATCCACAACCACGAGTGTACAATCATTCACGAGTGACACATGAAAGACAATATTGTTAGAATTGTATGGCACACATAATTCATATGCACACTATGTAGACCGAGAACTATACGAAAAGGATTGTTGGCGAGGGTTTGAATGGCCCACATACCAGCTTATAAATTGTGCTCAATGATAGATCAAGAGGGATGGTTCATTTCAGAGGAAAGAATCTATTATAGCCCATCCTCTATAGTGTTGAATGACATTACCTGAGTAAACCCCAAAAAAATTTCCAAATTAAACTATCCCCCACCAAAAATCAAGCTTCGACGTTGTGACCAAACAAGCATATACTTTGACCAAAACAACGAGAGATATAGACACTGACGGGAGCAAAGCGAACCCCGAACCGCGACGGCCTCTAAAACCCCGGGGACCGAATGGCGCGCCTCGAGCCTGTCATGGTAAAGCAAACAGGGGGCACCACCTAGCTTCAGCGGCTAGGACGCAAACAACACACCACCATAACAAAGTTTTCATCCAAGAGAGATGGATGCTTGGGAGTAATGATGAAGAGGAAAGGGAATGAGATCAAGTGAGAGAGAGAGAGAGAGAGAGAGTGAGGGAGGGGGTATAGCGGCTTAGTACTTAGGCACCACAAAAGGATGGCGAATCCGCACACCCTTCACACATACACAAGCTCACTCCAAAACACAAGACTAGGTGGCGATTCCGCACACCTCACATGGGAAAAACATTGCAAGAAAACATACTCACAAAACCTCAAGCTTTATTTAGAGAATTAGGCGATGAAATGGGGAGCATAGGGTAGGGGAATGAGAAGGGAGAGAGTGGTAGAGCACATGGCGGATAGGTGGGAGTTGATGGCGAAGACTCGCACAAGGATTATGGCCATCATCCTTCATTTAGTTTCCGTTCATCTTCCATAGCCAAGGGTGTAGAGGTCATGCTCAAGACAAGCATGGTGATTGCGGTGATGGTGATGGTGATGGTGTGGGTGTGTGTGTGTGCACTAGGCACACACAGTGCATAGTGTGTTCTTTGGTGATGTTGTGTGTGTCTTTAGTGTGATGGTGACCCCTCTTTATATAGGGGAGGAGGGGGGAGAAATTATAGAATTTAGAAATGAAGAAATCATTATCTACATAGGCCATGTGACTGTGGGCCCCACTTGTCTGGCTGTGTGTATATGTGCCAGAATAGCAGTCTCATGAGAGAGAGACTAAGAGAGAGAGATGGGTTGATGAAAAAAAGTGAGAGGTGACATGGAGACTAAAGTAATTACAAGAGGGGAGAGAGGGGAGTGTGTTCAGAGGTGAATCTGTGTGCAGATGCGTGTGAACACAAGAAAAATCAGGTAGCCACCGGGTGGGGATGGGTCTGTGGGCACCTTTTTCAATGAAACTGAGTGTGTGTGAGTGTGGGGGAGGTTATTTAACTACAAGACAGGAGACATGGCGCCCTTTAGAGAGAGAGGGGGGTATTTGGGTCATGGGATATGATAGGAGAGAGAAAGGGGGGGTGGGGTATACTCTTTTGGAAGATAGAGTAAGTTGCATGTGAGTTAGGGTGCATTATTGGTGAGTTAGAATGCATTATTGGTGAGAGGTGGGGTAGCTTTAGGGGAGAGAGAAAGGAGAAAGGACAAGGGGAAGAGAGAGGGGGTTGACCTTTTGAGTGGAGGAGAGGAAAAGGGACACACGGCGGGGCAACAATGAAGAAAAAGGAGGCAAGGTGGGGATGGGCTACCCCGCAGGCATGAGGTGGCGGATTTTACCTTTCTTATATATTTACATAATCATACTTTATTTTTTTCTTACTTTTTCCAATGCTTTTTTATCACTCCCTCCCTAAGAGGGGGTTTTCATGGGGTGGGGACGAGAGAAGAGGGGTATGGGAGCTTGGCTTGTGAAAAGCCCTCATCATTAGCCCTCCCCTTTTGGCTAGAGGCATTCATGTCTCTAGCTCTGTTTCTTCTTCTGCTTAGCTGTAGGATCCGATATCAAGTTGCCTTCTGAACTAGCCATTCCATTTGGCCATTGGTGAGATTTCTGGGATATTCATGAATCTGTAACAGGTCGGAGTGATAACTTGCTCCTTGGAATAGTGTCGGTTGATTAAAGGGGAAGCCCATGGCTTCCAGAACTTTGTGCCAATGTCCTCCTGGATCCCAAGTGAAAAATAGGATCATTGTTTGCAGTGTCCGAACAATAAAATTTGCATGCCAAATTGGATCAAATTTGTAACCACCAGTAGCGAGAGGGGAAATGAGCATCTTGGCTCTTGCAAAGACAGAACTGAAAATTATGATTCCCAAGAGTGTACCAAGAATCCACCATATATGGCCGTCTTGTTGGTGTGGTGAGCTCAAGTTGTCTTCAAAGTCCTGCTTACTGCGATTAGAAAAAACTGCAAGCATATGATGCTTCTTTTGGGTGTGCTCAAACATGTCAGCTTCCTTTACTGATGCTAATAGCAAGCCACCTACCTTGCGGCTTAAATACAAGCGTAATCTACTTACCTTTCTCCAAAGAGAGGATGAACTATTTGTAAAAAAATGTACCAAATTGCGAAGGAGGTCTTCATTCTTGCATTCTATCAGGCTTTTGTCTATCCATGGCTCCTTAGCTCTTATCTCAATGCTGATCTTCTCTCTATATGTTATAGCGGCTAGCCATAGCCATAGGTCTGATGCATCCCATGCAAACACAATGCTGTGTTGTGGAGGAGTTTGAAACATCCTTAAAAGGTTGGCAACATATTGATCATCAAACTTACTATGAACATCCTCACATAAACTGGAGGCATTACCCATCTCCAAGTTTATAACACCCTTTAGTAGACTAGAGGCATTACCCATCTCTAAGTCTATAACACTACACAATAAAGTCTTGGTCGGCTGCCAAGGCTCTGGAGAAATATCCAACTCCAAACCTTCAGTCATACTTACCTCTTCGTTATGGTCCTCAAGTGAAACTGCCTTGATGCAAGATTCCTTTAGCTCGCTACACTGTCCTGGGTCCATGCTTGTGCACAGGCTTTCGTTTTCAAAGCCCTCCCCTTTGCTTGATATGTTGCCCACCTTCTGCAAAGCCTTGCTAGCAGGCTGGTCTTCCTCTTCTCTTGTATCTTTCATGCCCTTTGCATTCCTCTTACTCTGACGAGGCCTAATCAACACTTTACACATTCTTACCCTTACTGCCCAATGTTGTCGAGTGATCTCTTTGGTGCCTATTTCATTCAAGGTTAAAGATGTACTCACATTTGTAACACAATTTTCTTGGCTTACCTCCCCCACCTGGGTAGCATCTTTTGATTCTTTAACCTCTTGTTCCACTGCTTCAGTTCTTTGAATAGTCTTCTTACTTGATCCTTCTTCCGTTACACTCATCTTGACCTCTTCTGCAAGACCAATGATACTTGGTATGCGGGTACCAATTGGTGGTGGGCGTAAGATGATTGTAAGTGGTGATTGTGGCAGACGTAGAATTTGTGTTGGTGGGGCTGGTGCTTGGGGTGGGGGTGTTCTTTCTCTAGGGGGTGACAATTGGTTCCTCCTACCTTCTCTATTATAGTTTTGTTGTGGTTTGGGACAGTAGTACATACCGTGACCATCTTCTCCGTAGTTGTAGCAGTGATACTCCCTGTTTTGTTATCGTGCTCTTCCAGGGTCTTGATCTCTTTCTTGACTCCTCCCTTGTTGTATTAAGTGGACAGACAAATTCTGCAGTTGGTCAGTAATATGGGCCAACATATCTTGTTGGTCATCTCTTACCCAAAGAGCCGGTGGTGGTGGTGGAATGGTGGTTGTCGTAGTTGCTGGTCGACGTGATGTTGCTGTTTCTGTTGACTCGGTTTCTTTGGCTTTCATTCGCAGCTTCTTGTCTTAAGGCGAGCAATCTCAACGGCTAACTCGTACGTAGCCGGGAATCTACCTTTCACCTTCTCCTTGAGAAGCGGCCATAAGCCATGCGTGAACCGATCTTTTTTTAGGAAATCGGGTGCAGCTTTCCCCCTTGCTAGTGACTCAACCCACCATTCCCACAAATCCACAAATTTGGACTCATAGGTGGCATATTCTAAAAGACCCTCCTGCTTCAAGTCTCTCAACTTGTCCCACAACTTTTCTGAAGTGGTACCTCCCCCAAAGCGCCTCTTAAAAGCGATTTTAAGGGTTCTCAGTCATCCTTGGTTGCTTGTGGAAGTGCATTGTACCATGATCTAGCTTCTAGCTTCATGAGATGCTTAAAGATTCTAACCCGGGATTCATCCGTATCTTTGTTGCTCACTACACATGCTACTTCAATGTCATCTAGGAAGTCTGTTACCAAATCCTCCCCCTTCTTTCCTTTAAATGTTGGAAATGCTACACTTGCCATGATTACTGAGAGAGAGCTAGAAAGACACACTGCTTAACTTGCAAAAGTTTTTTTCTTCTTTACAAGGAGGCGTGTATACCCTCTTATACTAGGACATAGATTAAAACTTCAAACGGTACATTGCCTTGTACCAAAGGTAGGACAAATGGTTGATCTGATGCCAGAACCTCAAAAAATTGCTCTCCACCCAGCATGGTGTCAATGACGTGCTGGTAGTGAGCCTTCAAATCCAGTATTACCTTGATTGAGCGTACACGTGTTGGTATGTGTGATCTGTCTTGAGGTAGGCTGTACTGATTCATGTGAAGCTTAGAGGTACTTAGTCACTGTCCAAGCTTGTGGGAGAGGGTGGTGTTCTTTCCTAAAACAAACTCAGTAGATCCCTAGTTTCTCTAGTGAGAGTGTGAGCCAATGCTTCCGTTATCTGTGCTGCAACATCAGGTGCGACTTGAAAACTGACTGTGATAATTACCTCAGTGACTTGAGTTACCCGATTCTCAAAGTAGAATAGTGTTGATTCTCTATTGTGTAGAGCTCCTTCCATTTTGTTGTTGTGGGTTGGTTGTAGGTTGCGGACATGGTTTCGACCTTCTCCTTCTTGTTCTTGGCACTTGGCCTATGTATATCCACTGGGTTTGGCGTGTTGGTTGACTCTGCCACTGCAAATCAATTACCGTTATGCCTGGCACTCGAGCTTCGATGGAGATGCGGAGTTCGTCTAGTTGTGCTTGGAGCTCTTCTTCTTCTGTCGTCCAATTAGCAAATCCTGCTAGCCATTCATCCATTCACAATAGTTTAAGGGTTTCAGTCTTGTAAACTGAAGGGTTTCATGAAAATATCCTCAGTGGGGGCACCAAATGACGGGAGCAAAGCGAACCCCGACGGCCTCTAAAACACCGGGGACCGAATGGCGCGCCTCGAGCCTGTCATGGTAAAGCAAACAGGGGGCACCACCTAGCTTCAGCGGCTAGGACGCAAACAACACACCACCATAACAAAGTTTTCATCCAAGAGAGATGGATGCTTGGGAGTAATGATGAAGAGGAAAGGGAATGAGATCAAGTGAGAGAGAGAGAGAGAGAGAGAGAGTGAGGGAGGGGGTATAGCGGCTTAGTACTTAGGCACCACAAAAGGATGGCGAATCCGCACACCCTTCACACATACACAAGCTCACTCCAAAACACAAGACTAGGTGGCGATTCCGCACACCTCACATGGGCAAAACATTGCAAGAAAACATACTCACAAAACCTCAAGATTTATTTAGAGAATTAAGCGATGAAATGGGGAGCATAGGGTAGGGGAATGAGAAGGGAGAGAGTGGTAGAGCACATGGCGGATAGGTGGGAGTTGATGGCGAAGACTCGCACGAGGATTATGGCCATCATCCTTCATTTAGTTGCCCTTCATCTTCCATAGCCAAGGGTGTAGAGGTCATGCTCAAGACAAGCATGGTGATTGCGGTGATGGTGATGGTGATGGTGATGGTGTGGGTGTGTGTGTGTGCACTAGGCACACACAGTGCATAGTGTGTTCTTTGGTGATGTTGTGTGTGTCTTTAGTGTGATGGTGACCCCTATTTATATAGGGGAGGAGGGGGGAGAAATTATAGAATTTAGAAATGAAGAAATCATTATCTACATAGGCCATGTGACTGTGGGCCCCACTTGTCTGGCTGTGTGTATATGTGCCAGAACAGCAGTCTCACGAGAGAGAGACTAAGAGAGAGAGATGGGTTGATGAAAAAAAGTGAGAGGTGACATGGAGACTAAAGTAATTACAAGAGGGGAGAGAGGGGAGTGTGTTCAGAGGTGAATCTGTGTGCAGATGTGTGTGAACACAAGAAAAATCAGGTAGCCACCGGGTGGGGATGGGTCTGTGGGCACCTTTTTCAATGAAACTGAGTGTGTGTGAGTGTGGGGGAGGTTATTTAGCTACAAGACAAGAGACATGGTGCCCTTTAGAGAGAGAGGGGGGTATTTGGGTTATGGGATATGATAGGAGAGAGAAATGGGGGGTGGGGTATACTATTTTGGAAGATAGAGTAAGTTGCATGTGAGTTAGGGTGCATTATTGGTGAGTTAGAATGCATTATTGGTGAGAGGTGGGGTAGCTTTAGGGGAGAGAGAAAGGAGAAAGGACAAGGGGAAGAGAGAGGGGGTTGACCTTTTGAGTGGAGGAGAGGAAAAGGGACACACAGCGGGGCAACAATGAAGAAAAAGAAGGCAAGGTGGGGATGGGCTACCCCGCAGGCATGAGGTGGCCTATTTTACCTTTCTTATATATTTACATAATCATACTTTATTTTTTTCTTACTTTTTCCAATGCTTTTTTATCACTCCCTCCCTAAGAGGGGGTTTTCATGGGGTGGGGACGAGAGAAGAGGGGTATGGGAGCTTGGCTTGTGAAAAGCCTCCATCAACACAATTCTAAAATGTATGATGCCTTGGGCCCTGAAACTATAGAAGCTCATATCATAGGAGACCCATGGAATAGATAATATCAAGGCAACGATAATTCTATCTAGAGCTTGACTTGGGAATTTATTTGTCACGTTTCACGAAGGTACATAGGAAACTATGCAGAAGGTTTACAAATTCCAAGCATCAATAGTACTACGTATAGTGTGACTTCACAGTCCCAAAAGGTGAGACCAAACTAGAGCCAAATAGTTTTGAACACTTATCATGGAGAAAGCTTTAGTGATCACACCCTAGGAAGGGGGGAGCTACAAATGCAGTAAGCTTATCTCTTGTACCAAGAAAGACATCACCTGTTAGAAGCCGTCAAACCTCTAGTTATACCCCTTCAAAGAAAAAGCCACATATGGTTGTTGGAAGTTTCCACTTGACCTGGATTCCATCAGAGTCTGCAAATAAATAGTTCTATGAAGATCATCAAGGACACAGGTTTTAGTTGGTCTCCATAAGTCAAAGTCAAAAGCCAACCCAGCTAATATATATGGAGATGTAGATGGCAACGAATATCAGCAGCACGACTAAAGTCAAAGGTTACTTCAATATGATGGAAGGGCTTAAGTTACCAGAATCGAAACTCCTCCAAAGAGACATATTTTGCTAGAAAGTATGGTGGATCTTTTGAAATCAAAGGCTACTCAAATGCAGGCAAATAATGCTCAACAGTTTTTGCAAGCAAAAGGTGCAGTATCACAATTCAATAAGCAAACATCGATTGAATCAGATGGTCAAAGCAAAAAAGATGCAACAACATATTAACCTAGGGACACCACCACATCAAGACTAGTAAATTAAAAAAGATTCTGTGAAGTTCAAGTGCAACATCACGAATGAACATGAAGCGAAGCTATCAAGTGAAGTAAAGCTAGATTTTCAGCTATAGAAGAACTTCACGTCTTTTCTCACTTGGAGAAGATGTGGCCAGCCATAGCTAGAAGATGCTCTTGAATTTATTAGCATATCAATGTAAAAAAAGGATCAGAATGATGGGGAATCATTTCTACCACAATTCATATAAGTGTAGAGACCATCATAGCCCAGTTCCATGAAATAACAACAGAAGATATAACAGATAACCTCATACTAGGAATGCCAATGGCCTATCATGTTTTAAAGATACATAGTTCAAACAAGATGCAATCATTATAGACAACAAAAAATGATGACCAAGATTGGTCATATGTGGACAACAACACCAAGTCCACAAGTACAATTCAAATGGAGATCAATGATAAATCAAAGATTTTTGAAGATGATTCATCTCCAACCAAGAGGACCTTAGAAGAGCTTAAATTAGATTAAAAAATAGCAAGTGCATATCAAGTAGAGTAGACAACAACCACAAAAGCTATTGAGCAAAAAAAACCACCAAGGCAAGAAGTAAATAAGAACAAGGTTGCAAAAAACTAGGAAGCAATAAAAAGTCCAAAGATCAATCACTCATTGTTAGATTAATCAACTGATAGAAGTCAGATTGGAAAACAGAGACTCAAGTCACCTTCCATTGAGACACAAATAGATCAAGATGAGAACATGGAAAAAGCAAGAAAACTATATTCAATATAACCTCCAAAGATAATAGCTATAGTTCTCAACAATGCAAATGGATCAAGTGTCAGATGCAATGCTCTATCGGATAAAGAAGAAAAGGGAAATATAGTTGCAGACAATATCCAATGGATCCTCTAGATCACACCATGCAAACAGGACAATAAAGTAAAGCTAGGTAAGTCTACAAGTCAAGAAGAAATGGTTGCTACCCTTAGAATCCAAAAGCAAGAAGGGCAGGTAAAGTTTCAGCTAAAGCCTTCAAGAGAAATGCATGTAGATGTCATCATTGGACATGAGTGGTTAGACCAACACAAAGCATACAAAGAGGAAATAGTGCTATTACTCTATTATCCAAGTGGTAGCCAATAACGGTTATAGGTACCATTAATGTTGGATTCAAAATTGCAGAAGTTACAAGAATCAAAGAAAAATCTTGTAGACAAAGGTAAAGCTAAAGTGGAACTTCTATGCATATGCCTCCACATCAAAGAATCCTAATAAATCAGCTTCTTCAAGCAAGTCAGGCTCTAGACTCTTCAATTGATGAACCAAACAAAGCCTCTAAGGAGCCATCCAGAAAAACAAAAATATTTCAAACTCAAGAAAGCTAACGCTCAAGTTGGGAGATTTTAGCATATCTAAGTCATGTCGCTCATGCTGGATGAGATGAGCAACAAAGTTGAAGTCTATTAACTTAATGATGGTGGAGTGACGTAGAGTCCAACACTCACCCACAATGCATAATAAGATGAGATCACATATCCTCAACAACAAAAAACCTTCCTAAAGGGGCAACATATTGTAAAGCCACGACATATTCTTTTATATCTACACCTTCTTTTTTCATTAAACCTAAAAAATATTTCTTGCACAACATATTATTTTCCATGCATTTTTATGTATGCATATATAGGATATCCCATCATTGGACATATGCATTAGGCACTCTTTTTTGCTTCCACCTATGCACCTTGAGTGGACTACAACATGCAAAACAATGGTTTATCATGCTACCCTATATATTTTTTGCCCTCTTTTTTCCATATCCATCAGCAAATCATCCCTACAGTACTTTTTTAATACTTTCTAGACTAATTAGTACTGCAATAATGTGCATATCCAAAAGGAACTTCTTTTTGTCTGGGTGTTTTTCCTTTGGTTATCCAGGTATTAGACCCTAATTTAGATCCTCACTTATCTACTTCCCTTGCACATACTCTTAATATAAAAATAAATAAAGAAAGCCTCCCCGTATGTTGGTACAAATTTGGAAAAATGCATCATCATCTCTCACATTAGAAACAAATTTGGGCCAATGAAGATGCTACACTAAAACAAACCTCATTAAAAAATTCAATGACAAAAGAAGATAGCCCATCAATAACCAATCGATAACCTTCCAGCCTCCACGGACACTTTTCAATAGTGCCCAAGGACGGGCACTAAAATCGGAAGGGGGAATGTTAACCAGGGATTTAATATTCACGTGATCACGTGAAATTTCTTGTGATCATAATGTTTATAATCACATTCACATAATCACAAATAACATGATCATAAAAAAACGGATAAGTGATGACATGGCAACCAATGAAAATCCCACCAAGGTATGTGTTTTTCAAGAAGAGCTTACTAGGAAATTATGTGAGTCCTAAACCGAGCTCAATAAGAAATGAACAAAATTCCAGCGGGCTTAATGAGTTGGATGATAATGGAAATGGAATATCAACTTTGAGAATAGCGGAAGTAAGAGAAATAGATTGATCATTTTTGTGAGATTACTTTGAGAACATAGAGGGTGAACTTAATTGATGGTAGCAACATAAGCATAGTACTTAATTAACTTGGCATAAACAAGACTTTTGCAAGAGAGAGAGAGAGAGAGTATATTAGAGAACATGACAATAGTTGAGGACCAGATTTACTTGGAGCCAGTCCCCCCTCCAAAAGGCGTTTGTATTATAGATTCTCCCATCAAGAGAGACTTGATACAATAAAATCTTTGTGTTCCTTGTGAACTAGGTGATTCAATGAAGATGGAAAGATTCATGCATCACAAGCATGACATAAAATTTGCAAAAAGCATTAATTATCCCAAGCCTCAGTCCCAAGGCCTCAAACACCTTTGAAGGTGGAGAGAGCTAGCAGGGAATGAGGGTAGGGAAGAGGAAGAAGAATCATCCATAGGAGAAAGCAATAGTTCCTCACTTATCATCACTCTTCTTGCTTAGCATAACATATAGCATAGTAATGAAGATGAAGGAGATGGCAAGCTTAAGCATTGAAACATGGCTCTTGGTTGGATTTGCATTCCATAACCAAAGTGTTGGCGTAGGCTCTCAACTTCTCAACAAGCTTGGAGAAGGAGATGGAGCTCTTGCATTTTGCAATCCAAAAAATGAGAGTACGTGTGTGTGTATGTGTGTGGGAGAGTATACCCCCTCTCATGCTTGGTCCACCTCTCTCTCTCTCTCATATTATTTAATTATATCATATGGACATGTGCCTCTTTTTCCTCTTTGAGAGAAAGAACTTAATTATTTATTTGTATGAATCTAGATTCTCATTGACCCCTTTAAATCCTATCCAATATGATTCAAGCACATCATGAGGGCCACATGTGGAGGATCTTTCCATGTGTCTTTTATGCTTCTTCAGATATCATGTTTGAATTGAACACTTTAAGCACGCAGTCATTTAAGCATGGAAACCGTTTATGCCTCTTGAGAGTTTATGTTTAAATTGAACACTTCAATAACCTTAGTCATTTAAGCATGAGAAGTACCTCAAGCTTGGGCAAGGTTCCCACAAACACTTAGCAAGCCGACAAGCACCTCATGCTTGGGTAGGATTCCCACCTCAACTTCAACACTAGGTTGCCTAAGGTCAAAGGACTTTATAACACTAACTTTTGGAGATCTTTGATGAAGCTAATCCTAAGGTCTTTAAGCTTCATTAGGTAGCATTTCTCATTAACATACCATCTCTCATTCGGACCCCTTTAACATTGGCCCCGTGTTGAGACAGATCCATAAGCACATGTCTATATTCTAACCCTTGTTCCCATTTATTCTCTCACATTAAATGATCCCTTTTCACCCTACAACATCATTCTAGAATGGATGACTAGTCCATTTGGTGCTTGGGAGACGTAGCTGTCGCAAGCATGTCTGCTTTTTAGTCCATATCATACTCCCAAAGTAGAGTGACAAATTCTACTTGGTGTTTGAGTGACATCGTCATCACAAACATGATTCTAGGCATGCATACTATTTAAATTTGTGCACAAAAGAGGATTAGTCTTATAAGGCAAAAACAATGTTCATTTAGAAAGCATTTACATTTACTTACTCTAGTGCAGCATTGTAAGGATGGACAAGGTTCATACTATCCTTAAGCTGTATTTCTTGCATCCATCCAACATATTCAAAAGGACAATTTTTTAGCTTAATAAGATACCGTCGGATAATCTTACCATGCTATAGTACCTTGTCTTCATAGCGAAGGATAGCTTCAGGTTGTAGCACCTTTTTTTGGTCTTTGATTTTTAGAGGGTCTTCAATAATTGGTTCTCTTGGTGGCTCTCCTTTGTAGGGCTTAAGTAGGCTCACATGAAAAGCATTGTGTATGAGCCAATGGTTCAACAACTTGACATTATTGTTTGCATACTCTACAAGGGGTAAGTACTTCTCTTATTGTGATCGTTGATCTACTTCTATAACATAAGTCTTTAGTAGATCGAATATCATGAGATTGACTATCTCATTTTGGCCATCCGTTTGTGGGTGATAGGCCAAAGAGAAATTCAATTTTGTACCTAGATTTTCAAAGAGACCTTTCTAGAAATTACTGGTCATTCTAGGATCTCTATATGACATGATGGATGTAATCCATGGTGTTTGAAAATTTGAGATATGAAGATGGTTGCCATTTGGTGCCTTAATAGTCTTTTTGAGAGGAATAAAATGTGCTTCCTTGTTAAACCTATCGACTATTGTCCATATTCCCGTATTCCCATGGATAGACTTGGGTAATCCAATGATAAAATCCATGGATATACTCTCTCATGGTGAATTAGGGATTGGAAATGGCTCAAGTAATCCAGGTTTCTTCCCTCTATCATACTTAGTCTTTTGGCATACCACACATTTTGAAACATACTCTTGTATGTCCCACTTTCATGGTAGGCCAATAGAAGTATGTCTCTACTCCTCGAAGAGTAGGTTGAATGCCTCTATGCCCCGCATATGGAGGAGCATGGGATTCATACATGACTTTCTCAATGACGGGAGTGGGTAACACATAGTCTATTGCCATCAACAAGATAACCATCCTGCAAGATGGACGGTTCCTCTTTTTTCCCCAAAGCAAGGGTTGACATTACATCTTTAAAGTCAAGGTTAGTAGCATACTCATTTTCCATAGAAGATAGATCATTGTGAGTTTCTATAGACACCACATTGACTTTTGATCGTCGTGGAAGTGCATCGGCCACTTGATTGTGCTTACCAGAAATGTGAGCAATATGAAAATAAAATTTCAAAAGAAAATTTTCCCACCTCATATGTTTGTCGAAAAGCTTGGTTTGCATCATGAAGTACTTGGGACTTTGGTGGTATGTTCGTAAAATGAATGGAGTCCCCAATAAATAGTGCTTCCATGTGTCTAGGGCATGTAGAACAACTAAAATCTCTTTCTGATAAATGCCCAAGACCCGTTCATCCGTATTGAGATTCGACTCTCATATGCTATGGCATGCCCTTCTTGAAGCAAGACTGCTCCAAGGAAATCACAACAAGCATCACATTGGAGCTCGCATAATCGTAACTTGGTATGAACAATACTTTTGCAAGAGAGAGAGTATTAGAGAACATGACAATAGTTGAGGACCAAATTTACTTGGAGCCGGTCCCCCCTCCAAAAGGCGTTTGTATTATAGATTCTCCCATCAAGCAAGACTTGATATAATAAAATTTTTGTGTTCCTTGTGACCTAGTGATGCAATGAAGATGGAAAGCTTCATGCCTCACAAGCATAACATAAACTTTGCAAAAAGCATTAACTATCCCAAGCCTCATCAGTCCCAAGGCCTCAAACACCTTCGAAGGTGGAGAGAGCTAGCGGGGAATGAGGTTAGGAAAGAGGAAGAAGAATCAATCATAGGATAAAGAAATAGATCCTCACTTATCATCACTCTTCTTGCTTAGCATATCATAATAGCATAGTAATGAAGATGAAGAAGATGGAAAGCTTAAGCATTGAAGCATAGCTCTTGGTTGGATTTGCATTCCATAGCCAAGAGTGTTGGCGTAGGCTCTGAACTTCTCAACAAGCTTGGAGAAGGAGACAGAGCTCTTGCACTTTGCACTCCACACAATGAGAGTATGTGTGTGTGTGTGCGTGTGTGTGTGGGAGAGTATACCCCTCTCATGCTTGGTCCACCTCTCTCTCTCTCTCTCTCTCTCTCTCTCTCTCACACACACACACACACACACACACACACACACATACACACACACACACACACATTATTTAATTATATCATTCGAGCATGTGTCCTGTTTTTACTCTTTGAGAGAAAGAACTTAAGTATTCATTTGTATGCATCTAAATTCTCATTGGACCTCTTTAAAGCCTACCCAATAGGATTCAAGCACATCATGAGGGCCACATGTGAAGGATCTTCACATGTTTCTTTTATACTTCTTAAGATATCATGTTTCATTTGAACACTTAAATTGAACCTTTCAACAACCTTAGTCATTTAAGCATGAGAAGAAACTCAAGGTTGGGAAAGGTTCCCACTGAGGCGGTCCGGGGCGGGCAACAAGAAGAGTGGCCTCTAAACACCCTTCGAGGCTCCCGTGCTGCTCAATTGGGGTTGGGGCAAGAACAATCAGAGACAACAACAACCCATAGTCCGAAACCAAACAAGAAAAGGGGCACCACCTAGTTGTAGATGCGAACTAGGACGCACGTGATATCTCCTTATACTCAAACGCAGAAAGAGAGGGGAACGCAAGATAGCCACACACACCAAACACAAACATTCACCACGCCAGAGAGACGTAAAGAGCACAAATCAACTTGAGCAACTCAGTCTTAGCCTTAAAGACTAGATTCCCACAAAGCTTGATGATAAATAGAGAGACAACACAAAACTTGACCTTGTTGCCAATACACAAATTGTCTTAGGGTCACGGGAGCCCTCTCAACGAGCACCCTCTTACAATTTACCTTTTAGGCAAAAAATTCAACAAGCCCTCAAACCACCAAGCATGAAATGGCACAACAAACTTCAAGGACAATATACCTTCAACCACCTGATGAGCCAACTTATCAAGTCAATTTGGAGAGAAGAGTCGTAGTTGCAGCATACAATTGCACCCAAAACTATGAACCTTATTTATGGACAAGAGTAGGCTACAAGTGTGATTGCAGAGTATAGTATCACTCCACTCCTCTAGATGGCATAACTAACTTCAAGCTTCTCCATGCACCTATGTGTAGTGATGGAATAGAGCACTGATACACAACTATACTCGTCACTATTCTTTTATTTAGTCCTCAGTTTCACATTAAAAAAAACCTTGCTTGCCTTTGGTTCACACCACCCTTTACCTCATGTCCAGACTCCACTCTGCTCTTGGCTAGCTTACCATAAAAGGCGCCACATCCATGGGAGCTGCAACCACTTTGACCGCCATTAATCGTAAGCAATCTTGAGTCACAAAACTTTATCCGGCAATGGCCTTCATGTACACGATAAGCATCCCCATCCATGTGAGGTACTCCTTTTTGCACATCGCCTGACTGTCTCTTGTCATCAATCCCAAATCCAAAGTCGCCTTCTTTGACAGCTTTGCCTAGAGTAATATGCTCCTTTGATAGCTTTCATTGAGCTGGAAAATAATCTCGCTTGTCTATGTCATAGGCTTACGGTAAAGCCGCTTGCCTTCAAGATGAAAACATAGATGATAGCTTTCGGAGAAATCCCTTCCCATCAAACCCGGTATATACCGCAATAGAGGCATTACAAGTGATGGTATTTGCTTTGATAATAGCACCACATTAGGAAATTTATGCTGATTAACATTGTCGAGCACAACATTTTGGATCAAACTATTGCTAAGCATAACCTGTTAGCATATCATGTTGTTAATGAACTGCTAAGATTATCCTTCAAATAGACCCGATATGCATATTATTATTCTTTTTCCCATCGTAAAAGTGGAGCCGCACAACATCCACCCCCTCTGAACCTGCAGAGTCTCCGGTTTGTGCCAACTGGTCTTCAATCTTGCATCTGCTATAAGCACTTAAATCATTAGGTAGTTGTCCATTGCAATCCTTTGAACCATACCTGCCTTATCTTCAAAGCTTTCAAATGTGAAAAACATGTTTAGTGAACCCCGCCAAAATCAAGTGCTCCAGTTCATTATGCACACGTCTTGATCATCAAGCTCGATTTAGGGAACTCTGTCAAGCTCAAGTATGCCTTAGTCTGTCTGCACATGGAATGGCCGTCAAGTCCTTCTTCTCAAGTTCTAGTAGCATAACCAACTCAAAATATGTGAAGATACTTCATCAATTGTCCAAAGAAGTCAATTGGAAGCTAGTCATGTAAGCTTGCTGACCACAAAATCCCAAACTCTTGTCTTCATTGCATAAAATCCAAAAACAAAACCTAGTGCCAAGTAACCTGCTACAAGAAAATAATTGATATCCTTGAATCTGCAAGTTGCACTTTAGTAGTCCACTAGGATCAAATGGGATAATAAGATATTGCTCCAATAATGGAGCCGCATAATACCCACATGAGCATACATTTCCTGTATCAATCAACATCAAACATTTCTGGTATAGGTATGTTATTTCTGTATCAAATAGCATGCAACCAAAATGCATACTTTTGAAGATCCTTAGAATCTCCTGGATCATATACCATTAAGAGGACATAGCATTGATGGCCCCCACAATATACTAGAGCATCACCTGAAGCATAGTGCAACATCCATATCCCATAAACTCCTGGTAACTAAAGCTCATTTTATCAGTAAGCCTTAAAGAGCATTGACTCCCTTTTATTGGCAGCCAAACCATCACTGCATAAGCATCATTAAAAAAATTAGCATCCAAATCCTTACATAATTTTCATACTGTACAAGGAAGTACGAAACCTATACATCTTTTTCAGTACCCATGGTGATTTAACATCATCACCCCCTCTAGCTTCATAACCATCATGAAGAACCTTCGAACAATCTGGACCTATATCGTCAGAGGAATTTTTACCTGCTGGAATTTTACCTTGATCATGGAAAACAAATTTAGCTTGTAAATCTTCATCCATAGCATCCTCGGAAAAATCACTCTGTAAAATATCAACATTCATCAAAATTGTAGGAGTTATCTGCTCATGCAACCCATGTATAAATATAGATGTAGAATCCCTGTCAATAATTTGTTCACAATTAGCATGATCTAGGAAATGTTCATACTCATCAATATCAATTAGTAGCCCGTTGTCATGCAGCTCTTCTCCCATGCTAAGAAAGATTACAAAAAAATGCACATTGAGCTACTTTGAAGCTTACTTGATTAATGATAAGTGTTCAGGGCTTGGTAACAAGCTATTTTTACGATTAATGTATGCCAGATACGGCTTTAAAGGGCCAACAGATGCCTTAATGATACTAAAAAATGAGTATGCTTTAAGTGATCACATATGGGAGATTATGATCATAGAGCTATAGTGCTTGAAGTGCTCTATCGGCTTGTCTTTATGGCTCATTGATTGGAGCTACGGTGCAAAAGTTATGGCAGTTTGAAGTTTGAGTCGATACCAGATCCATACCGGATTGGGCAATTGCAACCAAGGGGACAAAGATAAAGTGAATGCATGGGACTGAAGTGCTCCCTTTGTGGAGCACGTCGGTCTTTTTAGATCAGCAATCAAAGTTTCAGTTGCCAAGATATTGGTTGTTAAAGATTCATCGGGGGCCGGTTCTGTACCAGTTCGGTCCATTCGATCGGTGTGCCATCTAGGTATTTTGGGCTTCAACTAGGGAATTTAAAATGCGGCAACAGTAATTGCTTGAGGAGTCTCATGTCCGGGATGTCATATCATGCAGTGCTTGGCTGGAAAACGTCATGATTGGTAGTGCCTAGCTAGCAAGAATAAAACTCTGACACTCTTTAGTTAAATGCAATGCCTTTACGGAATAATGTTAAGGTTTTAATGAGCTTTCTGTGTCAAATGCCTTGCGATGCGGAGCCTTGGCCGATATGTATACAAAATGTGGTGAGGTGCACGAGGTGCCTAGCATTGCCTTGGCCAGCATGTGTACCAAATGAGGTGCCTTTATGTATGCCAAATGGGGTGTCCTTGAGGGGAATTGGAGTTCTCCTGCTTGGCAATGCTTTGGTCGACATGTGTACCAAATGAGGCACCAAAGAAGATGGGTTGAAGGGCACCCGCCGAAGATTATAAGTTAAAGTGGCCAAACACATTGACTCAAAGAGTGGCCGCCCACCATTTAGGAGCTCGCGTTGGAGGCTGTGGTGCTCTGACGACAACGCGCAAGAAATGGGAAATGACGAGCAGTCCAGTGCACCCCATTTCGGCTCCAAATTTGGCTCGTTTCTTGTTGGTCGCGCTACCCGTTGCCATGTCAACAAGCGTTCTTTTCTATGCTCCCTAGCAACGATGGTGCCGTCGTTGCTAAGGGAGGAGTAAAACTAAATATAGGGTGTGGCTTATTGGGGAAGAACAACGTGTTGTAGTTGTGAGGGTCATGAGAAGAAAAGATCGAGGAGCTCAAAGGGGAGAAGGTGCAGAAAGCTCTCTCTTTCTCTCTCTCTTCCTCAGCTACCAAAACAAGGAAAGCTCTCTCTCTCTCTCTCTCTCATCCTCGGCTAGCAAAGCAAGGAGAAGAGGCAACTCAACGAGGAATGTTCGTGTGGTTGTAAGGGCAAAAGAAAGGGGAAGTGCCGGAAGCTCGGAGGGAGAAGGTGAAGCAAAGCTCTCTCTTTCTCTCTCTCTCGTCATTGACTAGAAAAAGAAAGGGAGAATCTCTTCCTCTCGTCCTCAACAAGGCAAAGAGGAAAAGAAGAAGGCAAACCAAAGCGGGTCTCACTCTCTCGAGAAGGAGAAGTAGAAAGAAGCACAATTAGCAACACAGGGAAATTTTTTATGGCAATTCAACATGTTTAGTCTTACGTTCAACAACACCGATCACCGGCGAACATTTTGAATCACTGTAAGCTAAACTAATTTGGCCTAGATTTTGTAAATTGAAGCTTAAACTTCTTAATTTGCAATTAATTAAGTTAATGGTGCTGTTAACAGCACTACCTTGGCTATTCTGCGTCGGATTTTGTCGGCATCATAAAATTCAATTATTTTAGCACTTTGTTTATGTTTCGAAGAGGTTACTTGACAATGTTGCGGTGTGGTGTATCTTTTCTTCTCTCTTCTCCCACAGGAAGCAGCCTGCCGCCGGTGCTGACCCGACTCACGTTTCGAACACATATCCACCGACACCTAGTGAACCGGATGCAAAACCGAGCCGGGGTGGGAAGATAGTTGAAGCCTATGTCTACACCGCAAGAGGCAGCCATGCAGCAAAAGATGAAACAATTTGCAACGTTCATGCAACAGCAACATGCTACCCAACAACAACATAATCTGCAGATTTGTAAAGCTCGACAAAGTGTTATGGAGAAGTTGCAGCGGTTTGAAGGCCGTGATATGTTAAAATTTTGTAATTTTTATGAGAAGTCTATGCGAAACGAAGGGTTCTGTAAATACCATCTTGAATCAAGTTTGCCCTCACATTCCGAAGGGTTTTCATCTCCTCTGTCTACATCTCCATCTCTCTCTCTCTCTCTCTCTCTCTCTCTCTCTCTCTATACCGTGTGCTGTGTTAGTGTTATTTGAATCACTACTATCTGCGTCCTAGCCGCTCAAAGCTAGATGGTGCCCCTTGTTCACTCCCCATGACGAGTTCTGCGTGGACGGGCCTTGCGTAGAGGCCGCTAGGGTCCTTTTTGCGCTTTCCATTGTCACCATGTTTATGACATAAAAATTGTCTATCTTTCTTATGCCGTCAAACTCATTAAGCTTTCCATTGTCGCCATGTTTATGACATAAAAATTGTATGTATTTCTTATGCCGTAAAACTCATTAAGCTTAGCCTTCTTGAATTATTTGACTATCGCTTCTCCCGCATTGTCATCCTTATCATCGCCATTGTTTCTTTTCTGCTTCTTCTATCTCATTTGATTATTTATCTCCACTTTCATCTTCTCCTTCTTCAATTGTTTCTTAAATTCTTTCATCGTTGTAGCAGAATCAAAACGGCTCTGATACCACTTGTGCGTCGCTTCACTTTGTAGAGTAGATATCACATTGGTTTCTGTAACATGTTTAAAATAGCCAAAAGAACATACTCGTTTAACCAAATTCAACATGATAAATCAAATTAAAAACCGTAATTTATTACCATCATAAAATAGTACATTCACTTCTTTATTGGATCAAACAAAAGAGATATTATCTGTGTATATCTATTTGTAAGCTAACTTGTAGGTTATCATGTTGTTGCAGACAATTTGTTTATGCCTTAACTTTGTCATACGAACTCCGAATATAGACTTCCAAGTATTGAAAACGATGGGAACGGGTCTGGTCTACAAGGCATCGTGGACAAAATTGGAAAAAAACCTTCGTTTGGCTAAAAACAAAACTTTTAGATCGTGACTTATAGACCCTCTTTTTTTTTGTCTCCACGACTTTTTTAACTTATTTTAAGATTACCTATGTATTTCAAGATGAGAAACACAAAAATAAAACATGGATATTGATAAAAACATTAATTTTGACTACGTCTTTATTTTATAGTCTTCAATCAACTTATCTTTTATTCAATAATTATTGTTAAATATATCTTTAATGTATTGTGAAGAGAGTAGATTTTGTCCCTCGATATTTCGAACTCATTTGTGTACAACTAATACTCTCTATCTCATAAACTATTCAAGAGTCTTTTATGCCATATTTCATAAAAGGTCTTTAAATTGAGTTCAATTATTAGAGTTTTTTACATAAAAAATGTCAAAAACTCCAATAATTGGGCTCAATAAAATAAATAGCAATGCAAGCACTTTTTGATAGGCTGATTGTGGAACAAGATGAGTTGATTTAAGAGCTACAACTTACATCCCAGTAGATGAATATAATGCATCCACGGGTTTAATGCCCTGTAGTTGAGGTGTCCCACATCCTAACTACTTCTTGCAATTAAACTTGCAGCACGTGGAGTATGCTTTGTATGCGCTGTAAGTTCCTTGCTTATGTGTCGCAGAATCGTTTGCTGAACTCAGCGAGAAAGTGTCCCATGTGCCACTCTTTGCACGTACGCCTCATTATGTGCTCTAAGCTCTCAGTGGGACTAGAGCAAGGTGTAGTGCATACGTTATTTTACACTTTCCTTGCTTATGTGTCGCACAATCGTTCCTTGAACTCAACCAGAAAGTGTCCCATGTGCCACTCTTTGCACATACGCCTTGTTATGTGCTCTAAGCTCTTAGTGGGACTAGAGCTAGGTGTAGTGCATACGTTGCATGCGTCTAGTCGAACGCAAGTGTAATTGGCTTCCACAATGTTGTAGACGTACTAGAGGATGTGGAGGACTTTGCCTGCACCTACACGGTGGATGAAATGGGGGGCTCTCGAGATCAATTATTTTGCCCTTCATAGTAGGTAGATAACGACTCAATGGAATCATGACTTAAAATCATTCATCTTTTGGAGTGAAAATCATAGACTGCCACGTATTTGCATCCTCAAAAGTTCCCCACCATGACTGCGTCCGTATCGTTGATACATAACAACGTCCATCACCCTTCACACGAAGAGAAATGGTATCAATTGAGTGCAGATCAAAGCTGCTATAGCCCTGAATGGTGCGCAATGCGTCCACTTGCTGGTTCCCTTAACTTTCCTAACAAAGTGCCTGAAAAGACAACAATTTTATTTGTGTCGCCACCCAATTCCAAACGTGCGCTGGATAGACCACCATAATCAGATAATCAGAATGAACAATCAAATTCCTCAAATCATCCTGGCTTGAAAACCTGAACAAACTCAACTCCTTGGAGGGTTGTAGATCTTCAAACTTCCAGGCCACAGCTCGGCAAGCTGCATTAGTCGTGGCGTGGACAAGAGCTCGAAACATGTGCTTCCTAAGAAGTTTTCCTGTGAAATTTTTGTTGTCCTCTACGAGCTTGCATCAGCTTATTGACTCTCTTGTCTCGGCCTCCTCTCTCTCTCTCTCTCAAGTCCAAGCTGAAGTGGACGGCCACTTCACCTTAAACTTGAGAGAGAGAGAGAGAGAGAGAGAGAGAGAGAGAGAGAGAGAGAGAGAGAGAGAGAGAGAGAGAGAGAGAGAGGGAGGGAGGAAGGGAGATCATCAAGTGGGCGCATCCAGTTCACCTTGATCTTGAGGGAGGGAGAGAAAGAGAAGGAGGGAGGGTCGCAAGCATCCAGCTGTTCACCTTGATCTTGAAGGGGGGAGAGTGGGGGGTCCAGTTCACCTTGATCGAGAGAGAGAGATTATCCAGGGACGTACAATAAATAAGAAGAGAGCTCACTATGTTGTGATCAAGACTAAGACGGTGGAAGGAGGCCACATCGCATGGTTACGTAGATCAACGAATCACCAGCTTACCGTCAAGCCTTTTCGTGGCAAATATCCAGTTCAGGTAAACATCGACATTCCTAGAGCGCCCCCTTCACTTGCAGTTGCTTGGATGCTTCTTTTTCCAGTCCTTCAATGCTAGCAAAACCCCTTGCAACGCCTTGCGGAGACGTGTGATACAACACAAAGCAATACAGTCATTGATCACACAACTTTACTCGCAGAGGGTTGTGACGGTTAGACGGGCCTGCCTCCACCATACGAGTTCTTCTTCTTCCCAATGGCAATTATCAGATCCCTACGTTTGTAGAGAATCTCCTTGAAGCTAGCCGTCGACGTATCATTCTCGAATGTCCGACGGTTCTTGGCCTTCCACATGCACTGGAAAAAGCAGACCCTCATCGTTTGAATACATATGAATAGCTTTTGCTCCTAGGAAAAGATTGTTTTTATAGAACCCTATTTTCTACATCCTTTGGACCTACTTGCATATCTT
This sequence comes from Adiantum capillus-veneris, assembly GCF_014529385.1. Classification (NCBI taxonomy): domain Eukaryota; kingdom Viridiplantae; phylum Streptophyta; class Polypodiopsida; order Polypodiales; family Pteridaceae; genus Adiantum; species Adiantum capillus-veneris. The sequence goes on from NC_140957.1 coordinate 34,655,385, forward strand.
GCTTACTAGGCCAATAATCGTTGGGCACTCCTTGAAGAGGTGGGTAAGATCCTCACTCACCATTCTGCATCCCAAACACCTATATTACCACGGACTTGGATTCTGGTACATGTCGGCAAGGCCCCCAAAAACACCTTCCACAAAAATATCAGTGCCCATTGTGTGTTTCATATCTTATTAATCGCCGCAATCGAGCTAGGTGCTGGCCATTGTTTACCGGCCCATTGTTTGTTGAGAGATGCGAACTAATCCGCCTTGAATATAGGAAGAGCATGCTAAATACCCTTGGTTTGTGGTTTACAAAACTAGCTTCCCTTAGGCCAACGCTAGGCTTTCCAATCTAAGTTGGACTTGCAAATAGGCATTGTAATGCTATTGAGCCCCTTCCACAGCTCTGGTGACTAGCGGTCTTTCCGGGCCATTGAGGTGAAATTGTGAAGTCAGTTGGTCTAGATCTTTCCATCTCTTATTGTTGCTTCCCCAATAGCAAGACATGCACATGAGACCTTTTTTATTCACTTGTCTGGTAATTTCTTGCCAAACAAGATGAAAAGAGTAATAAAATCACGAGGCTTGCCAATGACAATTATTGTGCCAGGACATAATTAAAAACCCACCAATGATCCGCACATCCACAGCTCACCATAAATAAAAAATTGTTCATCTGAGCCCAATCTCATCCATGCATCATTACGCACATACACTCATAAGATGTTAATCAAGGCCTCATTAATTTGCATCCAGCCTAGGCCCTTATAGCTTCCTGTACATACAGGGCTACGTTATTTTTAGAGATCACAAGAAAAGGAGCAGGAGAGATGGGATCCCTCACTCTCTCTCTTGTTCTGATACCTCGCCCCCTCCTCACAAGTCGCTCTCCTAAGAGATTATCCTTGTTCCAATTATGGCCGCCCAGCCCACCGCCGTTCATGCTACACTTGCTAAGCTTGCAGGTCAAGAAGACCTTCTTTCGATGCCCCAAAAGCTTGACGATGAAGACCGCCTCTGTAGATGGCATGTACGGGCTTGACTATGGCGGCCTCACTTATATTATCTCTAGAATGGCGACCCCTCTTTAATTCGCCCAGAGATAGCCCAAGACGCCACCTGTCTACTGCAGACTGAACCGCTCGCTCCCAATTTTTGCATCTAATAATTAGAAACGCCCACTCATATATATGCCACCCAATCCGGTTTTGATTAGGTCCTGCAGGCGAGAAGCCATGAAAATCTAGCTTGTCATCACCATGATTCTCTAAAGTTTTTGCTTTGAGAAGTTCCCCTCCAGCTGTTGGTCACAAAGCTGTTGATTGCAGACATCGAATTTGGGCGCAGCAAGAGACCAGGCTGGAGACTGGACAAAGAAACAGAGGCATGTAGATCGTGATAGCGGATAACAAGCGAGACCTACAAGGAATAACAATAAGAGTGAGAAGGAATCTAGCAAGGCTCAAGGCATCTGGCTCATGGGTTGGGAGGCTAGTGCTATGGCACGCAGGGGAGGCCCCCATTCCCGGTGACAATCCAGCTCACGACACCATGGGTTCATGACCGGAGAGAGAGAGAGAGTCTCACCTCCATGAAGGCCGCACACAAACAGAAAGATACCTTTTGGGAAATGCTCGAAATTCTCTCTCTCTCTCTCCGCACTGTTCAGGTACTTAAGACAGAGATCGCCTCCCGTGAGATCCTGTGTGTGTGTGTGCACGCGCTCACTTTAGCAAAATAGATAGACCTGCGTTACTACAGGGACTGCCTACACAAATTATTAGCAAAACGCGAGAGCTTACAAAGCCTCCACCCGCCATAGCTGCTGATTTTCTTCGCTCAAAGGACGCTCTCTGGCTTAAGTACCTGAACAATGCGCAAAGAGAGAGAGAGAGAGAGAGATGGCAGCACTGCGGCTTCGTGTGATGAAAATAAATTGTCCGATAGGATGATGCCTGGCAAAAGAGGGGATCGTAAGAGACAACAGCCTTTGTACACGACTAGGGTTAATCTCATAGGATGTGTGTGTGTGTGTGTGTGTGTGTGTGTGAGAGAGAGAGAGAGAGAGAGAGAGAGATGGGTGGCACAACTCGTCTGCTCATGTGACAGGTATGTGTGTGAGAGAGAAACTTTGGCCGACCACAGCCATGGTGCACCCAACATATTGTTGTTCGAGTCGAGCGCTTGGCTTCAAGGAATCTTTGTTTGATTAAAGAGTATCGACTCTCAAGCTTGTCTAGATTCCAAATCAAAGATGTCAAGTGGAGCTTCATCATTGTCTTGATAGCGTTCCCACGACACTAAGTGACACATAACATTAAAGAGGGGGGGTAAGGGGATCGACGGCGCGGAAGTGGATGCGAGGAGCCCGAGGCAGATTAAACCCGGACGCGCGGCAAGTCAACGCAAAAAAGAACTCGGGCGGCGACTCGATTTGAACCCAGGGCCTCGTCGCCCAGATTGTGATGCATGGGATAACCATCCCACCAGCGCGCACATGTTGTACCCATGGCCCGGGTTTTTGTGGTTTTATATTTAAAATATAGGCGCTGCCCGGGTTTAATCTGTGGCCGGGTTTAGTCTGTGGCCGGCACTATGTGTGTGTGTGTGTGAGAGAGAGAGAGAGGGAGAGAGAAAGAGGGGAAGGGCCGAACATGAGAGTGAGGAGAGGGAAGGAGCATACCTGGCTCTCCTTCCTCTCCTCGTGTCTGTGTGTGTGTGTGTGTGTGTGGAGAAGAAAGAGAGAGACAGAGAGAGAGAGAGGGAGAGCGTTACCTGCCCCTTGCTTGAGGGCGCCGAAAAACTCAGATCTGAGATCTGAGTTTTTGGGCGCTCTCTGTTATTTTTTTTAGCCCAACCGGCGTCTTCATGAAGCGGTTAAATGTGGTAGGTGCATTGGTCAAGCCAAAAGGCATGACAATGTACTCATAAGGACCAAATGTAGTGCAAAATGCAGTCTTTACAATGTCTTGATCAACTATCCTTATTTGATGGTAGCCACTTTTTAGGTCAATTCTATTGAAGTAGGTCGACCCATGTAGCTTATGAAATAGGTCTTCTACCCATGGAACGGGAAACCTATTCTTGATAGTGATCCTATTTAGTGCTCTATAGTCGACACACAAATGATATGTGCCATCTTTCTTTCACACTAATACCACTAGTGAACAAAATGGAGATGAGCTAGACCTAACCATGCCTTTCTCAACCAGCTCATACATTTACTGCATAATCTCCTCTTGTTGAGCTTGAGAAACTCGATAAAGAGGTTTATTAGGCGGTGACCTTCCTGGAAGAAGTTCAATTGCATGGTCGTCATTACCTCATTGGGAGGTAGTTCACAAGGGATATCGTCAATAAAAATATCTTGGAATCCCTTGAGGAAGTTGAATAACTCTAATTCCTTTTGATTGTTTATATTTTCTTTTGCTAAAACATTAGGTTCATAGTGAGAATCTTCAACAAAAATCATATACATGAAAATAGAGCTCTTTATTGACTCGTTGAAAGCTTTCTTTTGTACAATGGGTATGGTGTTACCCAACTCCTTAGAATCTATGTACATATCTTTTTCCCTGAACCTAAAGTAGATATTCCTTTCAGGGAACTGAACATTGGCAGCCATGCGATCAAACCATGGTGCCCCGAGGATTGCATCCTCACTTGAGAGGAGAGATAAAGAAACCCTCCTTGTCCACATAGCTTTGGACATGGAGCCTCAATTTCCCAATTAAGGGAGTGACTGACGATTATTGCCCCTTGAAAGCACCATTGGTGTTACCATATACATGTGGTAGTGATGTGTGTGAACACACTAGGACCGCCAAGGCATTTTTTCCCTCTTTAGGAGGTTTTTTTCCCCGTGCATTGTATATACGCTCATCTCTCTAGGGCTATCAATCTTTCCATTGCACACTAAGAAACACACTCTCTATTGTGTGCCTTGAGCTTCCCTCGTCTTCTCCAAGCTCTGTGCGTTTCTCTGCAACCCTAATTATCAGAGCAGGTTGCATCCTTCCTGGCTTAGTCGCCAGCTGCTCCAGCACACGCCTGCTCACTTTCTTTGATTTCAGTGAGGTTTGGCGAGCATTCACAGGTCGACAAATATTTCAGGAGAGCTCGTATACCTCAGTTTGCTCAAATTTCAGATTCGGGCTCATTTCGGCCTCTGTTTCCATTACAGGCAGGTCTGCACAAGCAATTTCGTAATTTTGTGCAAAATTTCTGTTAGGGCCATTTTCTGAATAACAGGTGCCTCATAGTCTTCTACGATTTGTGCTATATAGCACAAGTTGTTCCCGCTCCGTTTCTCCTATTTTCGGGCAGTTTTCCCATCAGGTGCAGCATTTACCATGGCTGACAACAACAACACAGATGTGTTCAAGATGTTTACTGTTGAGGACAGGTTGGATGGGGACAACTACCCTATGTGGGCTTATATGATGCAACATGTTCTTGTTTCAAAAGGTGTCTAGAACATTGTGCAGGGCATTGATGTACGTCCTGGTTCTGAGGATGTAGGCGATGCTGAGGATGTTGCAGGTCTTGCTGCAAGGATTGTTGCTGTTAGAGTTGTTTTGCCTATGGCAGAACAAGCACGTTGGGATGTTAAGGATGCGCAGGCTTATGCATTGATTGCATTGTCTGTGAAGCGCACCATTGTTACTCACATCCGTTCAGAGATATCTGCAAAACATGCTCGGGATATTCTAGCAGCTCTTTATGCAAGCCGCAATGAGGCTAAAATTGCTTTGCTGCATAAAGAGTTGGAGTCGAAGATTATGCATGAGGAAGATGATATGGACACTTTCCTTACTAGTGTCAAGGATATCAATGAGCAACTTATTTCTGTAGGTGAAGTCATTTCAGACAGTTCCCTTGTGCAGACTATTCTTGATGCCTTACCAGACTTTTGCTAGTACTTGGAGACTTATGACCCAAGGAAATCCTGAAGTTGTCAAGTTTGATGCATTATGCACATTGCTGTTACAAGAGTCACTTTCCAGAAAAAACAGGTCTAGGTAGCGTGCAGTTGAACAGGCTTTTATTGCTTCTCAAAGAAAGGGTGGTAACAGCAATTCAGCCACTTCTTACGGTTTTGCTGCGAGTGGAAAAAATTATGTTCCTAATGCTTCTGCTCGCAGCAATTCGTCTCAAAATTCTGGTGATAAGGGCAAAAAGAAGATGTGTTTCCATTATTGTAAAGCTAATGATCACTTGATCAAGTCGTGTCCTAAGTTGAAGGCCAAAGAGGCTAAGAAGAAAGAGGGTGGTTCCACTGCAAATGCTGGTTCCACTACAAATGTAGCTATTGTTGAGTCTTCTGTGAAAGGAGACTTTAATGCTAATGTTGATGCAGAATGGGCTTTTAGCACAGAGTGCACTTACAGTCCTGCTGTCCATGATGCATGCTTGTCAGTTGCTGCAGATTCACATGTGTGGTATTTCGATAGTGGTGCTACAAAGCACATTACCTCACATCGTGAATTGTTTACCTCTCTCGAGTCTGTCCCTCATGGGAATTCAGTCACTTGTGCCAACAATGCCTCTTATCCAGTTCAGGGAGTTGGAAAGATTGTGCTCACTGCTGCTAATGGAAGTTCCTTCACACTTGTTTCAAACAATTTTTGGCTATGGTTGAAAATGTATTTATGTGCTTCAAACAATTTTTGGCTATGGTTGAAAATGTATCGAAATATACTATGGGCACCCTCCGTTCCGATCGAGGGGGGAGTATATGTCTCATGAATTTAATGCAATATTTAGCTAGTCGTGGGATAAAACACCAATGTACAATGCCTTATACACCTCAGCAAAATGGTGTTGCTGAGAGGAAAAACAGGTCAATGACGGAAATGGCACGATGTATGATCAAAAGTCAAGCTTTGCCGCATTCTTTTTGGCTTGAGGCCATCATGTGTGCCACTTATGTACTTAACAGGTGTCCTACGAAAGCTTTGCAGTCTATTACTCCATATGAAGCATGGCATGATAGAAAGCCTTCTATTGAGCACATGCGTGTTTTCGGTTGTTTGGCATATGCTTTGGTGCCACAAGTGCAGCGCAGAAAATTGGATGATAAGGCTGACAAATGTATTTTTGTTGGTTATAGTGCTGAAGGAAAAGGTTACAGGTTGTATCATCCACAAACAAAACGTATTCTGGTTTCACGGGATGTAGTGTTTGTGGAAGATTCTGTTAAGCCCTTGTTGTCATGTACTAAAGACAGTAATGTAAGCTCACGGGACATTTATGACACTTTGTTGCCTCTTTTCAGTGGTGGAAATACGAATGTAAGTTCTAATGAGGCAAATGTACAGCCTATGGGGGTTTCTGAAAATGTTTTAGATCAGCGTATTACTGATGCAGATGTACATAATGTACTTGATGAGGAAAGGGCTGAAAATGAGCAAGCTAGAAGTATGCCAAAATGGCTGGTGCACACTTTGCGTGATAGTAAATTGGATGCACCTTTGTCTAGTCGTACTCATTCAGGCTCTCGCCATGCATCTTATGCATCAGATTGTTATGCTTTGGCTGTGTCTAGTTTACATGATGTTGAGGAGCCTCTGTCTTTTGATGAAGCACAGAATTCAAAAAATTGGATGGCTGCCATGCAATCAGAATATGATGCACTTATAGAGAATGACACATGGACTTTATGTGATTTTCCTCCTGGAAAAAAGGCCATTGGTACGAAGTGGGTTTACAAGTTGAAACGCAAGCCGGATGGTGAGATCGATCGCCATAAGGCTTGACTTGTTGCAAAGGGTTAGGCACAGCAAAAAGACATAGATTATGAAGAGACTTTTGCTCCCACTTGTCGTATGACTACCGTGCATTTTCTATGTGCATTGGCAACTCATTTTGGTTGGGATGTACATCAATCAGACATTGCCACTGCTTTCTTGAATGGTGACATATTTGAGGAAGTTTATGTAACGCAGCCTCGCGGTTTTGTCATAAAAGGACAAGAGGACAAAGTGTGCAAATGTAAGAAGGCTTTGTATGAGTTGAAGCAATCTCCTCGTGCTTGTTATCAGAAATCTGACACTCATTTGGTTAAACGAGGCTTTCGTAATAGTCCAACAGAAAGCACATTGTATGTAAAGCGTGAGGGTGATGTACTTCTCATTGTGGTTCTTTATGTTGATGATTTGTTGATCACTGGACCAACTGAGAGACATATTGCTGAATTTAAGGCTGATTTGAATGCTACTTTCAGGATGAAAGATTTGGGGCTGTTGCATCATTACTTGGGTATACAGTTTAAGCAATGTGATGGTGGTATTGCCTTGTGTCAAAAAAGTTACATAGAGACATTGCTATGTAAGTTTGGACTTGAGGATTGCAAACCTATTGCCACTCCCATGGAAACAGGTTTGAAGATGAGTCTACATGATGCTTGCGATCCTGCTCATGTCACTCTTTACCAAACTGCTGTTGGCTGCCTCATTTATGTATGCAACATGAGGCTGGATATTCAGTTTGCAGTCTCACAGGTCAGCAAATTTATGCATAGCCCAGGGTCTAAGCATTGGCAGGCTATCAAGAGGATTTTCCTCTACCTTAGTGGAACTTTACATCTTGGCTTGTTTTATCCCAAGGGGGATCATTGCCGCCAGACTTACATGCTTTTTCGGGCTTAGATTGGGCTCGTTGTTTTGACACGCGAGTGTCTACAAGTGGTTTTTGTTTCATGCTTGGCAGTTCATGTATATCATGGTTGAGCAAGAAGCAACCACTCGTGGCCACTTCGAGTTGTGAGGCTGAGTACAGGGCAGTCTTCACAGCTACGGTTGAGTGTGTATGGCTCAGACGCCTTATGGATGATTTGGGTGTTGGACAAGACACTGCCAACACTATCTACAGTGACAGTCAGAGCGCATTGGCAGTTGCGTGGAACCTAGTTTTTCATGCTCGCACAAAGCACATTGAGATGCATTACCACTATGTCAGGGAGAGGCTCTCAACAGGAGAGATCAGATTGGCTTATGTGACAACACAGGACAACCTTGCAGATCTTTTCACAAAGGCATTGTCTCGTGAGAAGCTTGAAGCTTTTCGCAAAGCTTTGGGCTTACTCCCCTTTGTGGACTGATCCTGTCCTCAGGGCATGGCACTTCCCTTTACTCATGTGCCAGCTCTCATTCACCGCATCACTCCAAGGGGGATTTGTTACCATAAACATGTGGTAGTGATGTGTGTGAACACACTACGACCGCCGGGGCATTTTTTCCCTCTTTAGGAGGTTTTTTTCCCCATGCATTGTATATATGCCCATCACTCTAGGGCCATCTCTCTTACCATTGCACACTAAGTAACATACTCTCTATTGTGTGCCTTGAGCTTCCTTCATCTTCTCCAAGCTATGTGTGTTTCTCTGCAAACCTAATTCCAACAGTGGTCCCCTGCTCCCAATCACCCCTAGCTAGGCATGCGGTGCCTCTCGAGCAGAAACTCATGATGTTATGCATTGTATGAAAAACACTGAAAAAGACTCTGTTTTTCTTCATGAGAAAATTTGTTAATCTTCTTGTGACTGCATACATAGCTAGGTGCAATTGGGAAAAGGGACCACGGACTTGAGAGAGGGGGCTACAGTCCCCTACCCCCCATTCACACCTAGCTGTTGCGTAGGCGCCTGACCTAAAGCTCATGATATTCTACATCGTACATCATAGGCGATCATTCCAGGAGGATGCATACTGTATAGAAAATTGTTTGCCAATCACTCTCATGACAATGGCATGTGCAATGGCGGAAACCTCTCTCAAACCTTCTCTCTCTCTCTCTCTCTCTCTCTCTCTCTCTCCACCTTAAAATTCTCTTCTTCTTCTTCACACAAGTTTTTGGGTTTCTTCACATATAGGGCTCCCACTTAGCCTTGGATCCTACGGTGAAGAACTCTGAGCACGATTCACTAGAGCCATGGTGTCGTCAGATTTTTGAGAAGTAACTAGATTGCTACGTTAGCTGCGTTCGCATTGAATGAAGATTGACCAAACTATTGGAAACTATATATGCCATTTCAATCGTTATCAAATGAGAAAAATTTGATTATTTGTTGCTATTAATTATGTCTAATATATTTATTAATTGGGAGGAGAGACATGAAAATGGTGAGAGAGAGAGAGAGAGAGAGAGAGAGATTATGAAAGCATGTTGGATTTTTTAACGTGAGAGTGTGTTTGGGATACATATTGTACTGGTTCAAAGGTGTCCTCACAAAAATGGAATACCGATCGTAGTGCTTTAGAGGGGTACCTTGGCAAAAACCACAAGGAGGGTTAGAGTTTTGTCAAGCTCAATGTTCATGATCATACAAGATGTCAATGTTATTAATTGTTTGTTGTTCCATTTTTATGTTTCAAAAAAAACATGCAAGTCTCCTTGCATGGGGGAGTTTGCACAATCCTCCCCAATTTTTATAATACGAGGGAACGTGCCATTCCCACGACAACAACGTGCAAGTTTTAGCGTGTTCATTAACTATGTTCTCAGTGTCAAAAATAAAAAAACGATAAATCTTACTCACCGCACGATTGAATGTCTATCTCCAATGCATTTCCTTGCATCAATTATGTTGGGCATCTCTTGCACTTAACCCGCTGCAAGAGACGACATCCCAGGGAGATACCCTTCATAAAACTTTTGTGCCATTGTGAGGACAACACATTTTGTATACCGATCAAACCACCAACCAACAAGCATGAAATCGTACTTCCAACAAATGTTGACTAGCAATCACATCGTGAAGTCTGATACCCATGTGAAAGTCTTTCATAAGGCCACAGGACTTCAAGGTGTAAGTGTATATGAATGTATTTGGAGAAAGAGGTTCTGTAAAAACAGTCAAAGAGCTTTCTTGTGATGGGCATATTGGGTATATCTTGCAACCAACACCTTGCAGGTGATGACATTCTAGAGAGAATGACAATCAAGAACTTTTTATCTTTTCATGCTTTCATGATAGTACCACATCTGGCATACATATCAACCAAGCACTACCAAGCATGACCCATGTCAACAGGCCACTGGCCTTCAAGGTGCAAGCATAGGTGAATAAATTTGGACAAAAGCCTTCTGTTTGCATCCGTTTCTTGAGCTTATACCTTGTCACAATAAAGTTGGGCATATTCATCAATCAATGCCTTCAAGGTGATGACATTCCGTAGGGAAAGCCCATGAAGAGGTTTTTTGGGTTTCGTGGGAGCACCACATTTGACATACAAGTAGACCAAAAGCACCGCCAGGTACGATATTTCTTCACCAACAATCCCTTATCAACAATCACAATGTGAGAAACCCTCACTTTGCATTTGTCTAAAGTAACCCAGAGCACTCCAAGAGCCCTCACTTCGCATCTAGTGAAAGTAGACCAGATCTTTTTTTCCATACCCATATCAGAGTAAAGTCAGTGAGAATGAGATTGAGACACGCAGTAATTACGTTTGTGGCGTGTAACATAATGCAATTAGAGGCATCTAAAATCCACCTAAACTTGTGATTGTGACTCTTATACGTGGGAAATAGTAAAGGTAGTTTAGAACTATGAGTGTCTAGTTTTAAGTTACTCAGTGAAATACTTAGGTATCGTGTGGTTTCTTCTGGACACATTTTAGATATCAGGAACTCTGGTCCTTTAAGTCTAGCCTCAACTGCTACTTTGGCTAGGTGCTTGCAGATAAGAGTGGGTATATGAGGGGCTTTGTCAAGTCCTACCACAAACCAATCCTGTTTTAGTTTATTTATCATATAAAGCAGTGAAGGAGATAGCCAAGTTGTTTCCTGGCTTAACCATGTAGGTGGGATTGCTCCAATACATGTTTGAAAATATGAGAAAATATAATCAGAAAGTCTAGCATGTTGTAGACTTTCTAAATTCAATATCTTGGCTATGTTAGCCAAGTAGGTAAGTAGTGCAGCAATGGCCAAGTGTGGGTTTAAAGGTTGTAAGGGGATATGATTTAGACCTTTACTTAATAGGTCTTTGATTTCCTTTGAACCAATTAAAGATAGATCTGTAGTACAAACGTGTTGTCCAAACTCACCAAAATCCGAAGAGTAGTCTCTAAAAAGAGGACATGTACAGAATGGTTGTTTGTAAGAAGTCAAAAATTCTGTAGAGTATACAAAATTCTTCAATGGTGGGTCAAAGGTCTAACCAAAAGTCAATTCATCTAACATATTAGTACTGCCAAACAATTGTTGAAAGGCATTTTGCATCAAGACTTTGGTGTATAAAGATCAAAAAATTGATTTGAAAAATGGAAGTGAAGTAAACGCTTCTTCAAACAATCTTTTTTGCATAGAAACAGCTTCCTAGAAGTAGTCCGCTTGATCTGGAAAAGCAATAAAATCAAGAGTTAAACATTTTCTTGATAGGGAGATTCTTCCCTCTTCCTTTGACATAGCTTCTAGCTTTATTTCGTCCTTCAGAAGACCCATGTGTAGAAGAGGGGGATAGAAATGAGGTCATAGAGTGAGAAGAAGAACTAGTCAACAGAGGCCTTTTAAGAGTGGGGGACTCATCTGCATCTAGTGATGGTTTGAGAAGGGATAGAATCTGTTTGATCCCTTTAGAAGCACTAAGATTTGACAGTAAATGACTAGGTGCATCTAACTTTAGATCCTTTAGAGCCTCATTCATGAAATTCCTGAAGTGTAGATATGCAATCTGGGCTCGCACAGCTTTCTTAGCTTGGTCACCAATCCATGAATAGATCATAGGTAAAAAATGCTCCTCCGTGTGTGATGGGAAGAGGTCCTCCAGATGGTTGAGAAGAAACCAGATGGCATGATCAAACCAGAGGATGTTACTTTCACAGTCTTCTTTTGCATCCAAAGATTTACAAGCACACTTGATGTAGGGATGGTAGATGTTCCAAAAAGACTCAAAGTAGAATCCACTGCTTTGTTTAGAAAAGTTCATTGTCCCCTGGGTTCTGACATAGATGCCTGATAAGACCGGGCATTTCCTAGAATCCAAGAAGTGCATACTGAAAGGTTCTATTATTACATCACCATTGTCCAAGAACTGAACTCCTTTGAGGGTCTCGAGTCAACAATCTTCACTAGTAGAGGCCGGTAGAGCTGCTAAGAAGACCCAAGTCTCTATAGAGATGGATGCAACAAAAGCTTTGTTCTGAAGTTCCCAAACCTGATGGTCAAGCTCAATTCCTTCAATTGAAATCTGCCTAGGAGGGAGGAAAGGAAAACATTTAGAGACTTTTGGAACCATATCAAGTAAAGAAGTTTCACTTGACGAGCTAAGTCCCTGGTGAAATCTTTTTACTGCTTCCAAAGCCGCTTCATCCCTACAAAAAAGGCCTTTAGGAGCCTTAGCAGGATCCAATGATTTAGTGGAGGCAAAACATGAAGTGAGGCCACATAATTTTCTTATAAAGTTAGATAGGTCGGCTCCCTTAGCTAAGAATTGTAGCAGATCAGTTTTATGACTTATTTCAATAGCAGATAGATTGGAATCCAATCTCTGCAGATGAAGTAACCCTTCCTTTGAACCAACAACCAGGTTGGCGAGGATCAAAACCCAGTCGTTGAAAGTTAACAGATTCATGATCGAATCATGGGCCTCTGTTACTTTTGAGTGTTGGTTCAGGAGGGAAATGGCTAAAGCATCTTGGAGTTTAATCATGAGCAGAGATGCCAGTGAGAAGGGCAAGGTAGAAAGGTCAATGGTAGCAGAGATAGGGATAATCTAAAGCCAGAAACAAGAAAATATTAGTAAGATCCATAAGAGGAGTTGGTAAGTATTTCATTTGAACGACAACCAAGATAGAAGGTCATTACGGTTGTGTGGGATACTCCCTATCCCAAAAAATATGGTTGCAAGCCATATCTTCTAAGGATATAAATCCTGTAGACTAGGTCTTGGTGCTCTAGGGCAACCCGAGGGCCGAAAAGCACACATGTACTTAACACTAGGTTGGTAACCTAACAGGACATAAAAGTGTCCTTTCAGGGTTTTGGAAAAAACCTCCAAAACCATAGTAGATCCACTCATTTTGTAAAATCCTTTGATGAGGTTATAGTTCAAGGCCTACTACACATGGAAAAAAAACAAACTTGTAAAATTTCTCATCTTTTGGTCACACCAAGCCTCCAAAGGTAATGGACCAGTGCATTTTCATCAAAACAGTCATTTCTTACGTTTTATTGCATAAAAATAAGATTATGGATTTTTGTAGGACTCCAGATAAATTCCCTATTTAACTTCAATGGGTTGGTGATCAGAACATATGATTGCTTCTCACTCACTATTTTTTGTTTTTCCAAAATAAATAGGTACAAAAAGTTGAATTTTTACCATTCTGCAAACATATCATCAAAGTTTCTATAGCCACGCTCAATACAAATAATATATGCATGTTTTCTTAGTTCTCTATTTTCCTTTATGTTCATAAGGAGCCATGGAGCATGTCAAAAGAATAATACATCTCTTACCAAGGGGAATCTTGGGGACAAAGATGAAGTGTTAAATACAGCAAACATGAAAAAACTGAGTTCAACATTATGAGTTGTAGAATCCCATAGAAACTATTCAATATCTAGCCAAATTTGATCCTTATGACTAGATATGGTTACTAACTACAAAATGCATGTAGTTGTCACAAGAAACTAACAATATTGAAAAAGCTATACTTGATATACTAGAATGTTTTGCTTTCTTCTATAATTGAAAAAATCAACCATCGTTGTGTACTATGAAAAATAGGGTATTAGGTGTCCCAAAAATCAAGGAATGTTAGCTTTATGTTACAATATGCGACATAGAAAATAAAAAATGCATTTGGATATCATGAAATCCACCAAAAAAATCATAGAAGAGCTAAAATTGGCTAAAAAACAAGATTTGACAATTTTTGTAATCTGGTCATAACTTACAACTTTAATATTTATTTCTCCCTAGAAGCATCACGACATGTTGAGGACTACTAAAGATAGTTCTCTAGCATTATAGACCTCACAAACATGAAATCTAGAGTGGTATAGTTGCAAAAAGTTGAAAAAAGCCAAAAACAGGCCAGACCCGTTTTTTCACACAGTTTAGGTCATGAAATGTTGTGCAAGGACAATGTTAAAGATGGAATTGATATTCCAAAAAAATGTCGAGTTTTTTTCATCTCATGAGACAACTTTCTAGATAGATAGCACCTCAAAATCCATTTTGAAACTCTTGACATAATTCAAGGAAAATGGTCCCTTAACATGACATAAAAGTGTCCCAGGACATAAAAGTGTCCCATTATCAACCTAGTGTTAAGGGGAGAGCGTTTTAACTATTAACAATATACATAATACATGAGATATTCTACAAAGACCTTGGCCTATAGATAAAGTACAATGTCATGTATTTCTTTCGATAGTTTATCCAAAGCAAATACATCATAGTAACAGGCCATTAAAGGGTAGGATGGTCCTGTTATAGTCCAATAGTTACAAGTACGGCACTTCATCTTCTAAATCAATATCCAAGGAGAGGACACCCTTACCTGTATCCACAGTAAGAAAACAAACCATTCGTTAGCTTCCAAACAGCATTGCAAGTAACTGGGGTGACCTAGTTGTCATCCATGTCACTAAGGTAACAAAAAAAGAAAAATCATTCTACTAAGGTTTAAAGTGATTATTAATATTTTATTTCTTGAATCTAGAATAAAAGTTTGAAAAAACTTTCCAGTTTTAGTTCAAGTTTAGTTCTTTCCTTCCATACTTTTAAGTGAAGTTTTTATAGCCCAGAACAGTGTTCACGCTATACCAATTATTTCTTATGTTACTGTGAAGTCAGGTTTTAGTGTTTTTCAATCAGATTAAACAATCATTGGCATAGTTGTCCTCCTCTACTAGTATTTCCACCGTCAAAAAGATTTCAGAAAACCTATTTTAGTGAGTTATAGCAATCTTTGAGTCACAGCTTCTCTTCAAAAAAACCCGCAGTAATGATCCGAGACCATAATCAGCCAGAGAGAAGAACCTTTTACCACCAGCCATTCAGTCTAGGCAGCAATTTAATTCACCAGCAATCCAGTCATCTTATCCAATATACCACTACTAGATAGTGCCAAGAGTCGGCAAAAACCAGTTGGCAAAAAAAGACCAGTCAAGACTAGCAAGAGATATCTTACCTTTATATATATCAATCATTGGCATAGATCCTCACAAAGTCGAACATAATCAGATGGCCTAGACCAGCATAGGATAGCTTACCCTTGCATATATGAGTCATCGGCAAGGATCCTCACAAAGTCGATCATGATCCGAGACCATAATTAGTAGAAAGAAAAACCTTTTACCACCAGCCATTCAGTTTAGGCGACAGTATAATTCACAGCAATCCAGTCAAAAACGCCAGTCATTCTATCCAATATACCACTACCAGATAGTGCCAAGAGTCGGCAAAAACCAATTAGTGAAAAAAACAGTCAAGACCAGCAAAGAATATCTTACCTTTACATATCCCATCCCTCGGCAAGGATCCTCACACAGTCAACCATAATCAGATAGTCTAGACCAGCATAGAATAGCTTACCTTTACATATATCAATCATCGGCAAGGATCCTCACAAAGTCGAACATGATCGGAGACCATACTCAGCAGAAAGAAGAACCTTTTACCACCAGCCATTCAGTCTAGGCAACAGTTTAATTCATCAGTACTCCAGTAGGAAAAGCCAGTCACCCTATCACTATACCACTACCAGATATTGACAAGATTTGGCAAAAATGTCAGGACAAGGGTCCTTTAACCTAAGGACTAGGATGGTCATGGACTACAGCCAAGGGCTGGACTACACACTGTGGACAGGGGATCCGTCTAGGGCAAGGGGCTAGGAGCCCACCTATATAATGGGAGGTTGGGAGGAGGATCTCTAGTCTAGTTTCCCTAGTTCTTACACTAGTATCAGAGCTTAGGTGGCCTAGGAGGTTTCTCTTCCACTCTCTCTCTAGGAGTTCTCACTTTCCGCTCCTAAAAAGAGGGCTTTAAGGTGTGAACCGTGGCCATTTTAGATATTTTCCAAAAATAGCAGTTTTGCTTGCCTAAATTGGATACGTTTTCTTTTTTGGACGCAACTTTGTGTTGCATGAAACAGCGCAAGCTCTAGCTTGACAGGAGCGCCATGGCTTCAATGGGGTGCTTCCAAGAGCACTTGGCCTAATGGTGCCTGAGCAAGCCGCACACAACCTCTCTCCTGCTCGCATTTTTTGCTCACGCAGCCTGCAACATTTCTCTTCAGAAAAAATTGTTTTCTCTCACATGGCATGGCCAATTACAACAACGTTTTGAGCCTTGGACCTTCTTGGTGGTCCTTCTCACAAGCAAGGCAAGTCACGAGCCTCAACCTCCGTACTTGGTGCAAGCATCAAGCCATGTCGGCTTTCCCTCGAGCTTGACGGCTTACAATTCCGCTCAGTCCTTGTAGAAATTCCAGATTTTTGCATATTTTACAATTGTGACAGTTTCAATTGGAGATCATGTAGCATAATCGTTCACTGATTATGGAAGCTTTCAACAATCAAGCTTCTTCACAATGGTGACAATTCAACCATCTCACTACAAGATTTCAGTCGCCTTGTGAGCCACGAGAGATTTTTCGGAGTTTGTTTTCTATGCCGCTTATACAAGTTCTTTCTTGTTCGATGGTCAGGTGCTACGATGCACAAGTGGAGTTAGCAAAGCTCCTATACTTAGCGAGTGCTCTCAACATCAAGTATTTTTTCTGAGTACTTCTTTAATCGCATTGTGTAACCATGGATTGATCAGATATCAATATGACATTCGATTCTAAGCAAAGTACTCTTGATCCTACCAATGACGGCTCGCTATCGGATCCTCTCAAGGAGAGTACCCACGACGCTATGGCAGGAGAAGATACTTACAACTTGCTTGATATTCAAGAATTTTGTGCACTTCAGACACGCATGACAGTCATGGATGAAAATTTTAAAGCTTTAAATGAAAATGTTACTAAACTTTCCACATTAGTCATTCAATTAATGCATCAGCAGTCTAAGATTCCTACTGACACCCACATGCATGAGCACATTGGAACACAAGGGCAAGGCCCAATTAATGAAACGTTGCATACTCTCACTGCCAAAGAGGTGGATGACTTGTTAAAGAATTTTAAACCACCAGTTTTCAAGGGCGAAGACCGAGACCGCAATAAGGATGCAATGAACATCTTTCTTAGTAAATGGGATGGAATTCACGCCTTACGGCGTACCCCGGATGCAGTCAGAGCTCTGCAAACAAGCTTAACTCTGTAAGGCAAGGCCTACAAATGCTGGATGTCTCTCAAGGAGAAGAACATCATACCACAGAGTCGGGTAGCCTTTGAAGCATTGTTTAGCAAGGAATTTTTTCCTACAAACGAATCCGATCGGAATTGGACGGCTTGAGACACATGTACCATGCGCCAATACCCATCACTCCATGAATATATCTCTCACTATCAGGACGTTATCCTCAAGTTGGAAGGCTTGGATACCTTTCCAAAAGTATGAGGGTTCAATACGAGGTCTGACTCCAGAGCTTAAGAAGTATGTCAAGACCCAAGACCCTAAAACACTTGAGGAAGCCATAGTGAAAGCACATATTCATGATGACCCTGATGACAAGAAAACACATAATAGTAATGTACCTGCTAGTATACATGGTAATACATGCACTTAGTACGGGCACAATAAAAGAAAATTTCTAGTCGCTAATTCAGATGCATCTAAGAAACCCAAGGGGTCCAGGGGTCCTCTCTCTCCTGTGGATTTTGATAAAGCCAAGAAAGAGAAGTTATGCTTTCAATGTTTAGGAAGATGCCATGACAAAAAGGATTGTCCCAAGGGAAATGTGGCACTCAGGGGAAGGAGAAAGCAGTGCACACGGTGCAACTACTGCCTGTCGAGTATTCCTCAAAAATCTCCACAATGGAAGTAACACACACTGAGGTGGTGCATGAATGCTGTCTCACAGCTTCCATTGGACCACATGAGTTAGTACGTATGCACGGATATCTGCAAGGGCACAAGGTGTGCATCTTGGTAGATGAAGGTGCTACTCACAATTTCATCAATTATGGATTGGTGAAAAAGCTCAAACTCCGAGTACCCACCACTACAAGGTAGCAATGATGAATGGACATGATACTAAAATATGGGATACTCAATGCCGAGCTATTCCATTTGAAGTACAAGGGTACTCTACTTGTTTGGATTTTCAGGTTATGAACATGGAAAGGGCTGATGTGGTTCTTGGTAGGGAGTGGTTGCATAGCCTAGGACCATCACTGAAGCGTAGCTATAAGCACAACAGCTTGATGTTTGATTCCCATGGCGCACATGTGTTGTTGTTAGGAGAAAAGGATATACCTTCATCACCACTGATTTGTACTACTGAGCTTATGCAGCTCGTTTTTTTTAATGAAATAGAATAGGTTTTCTTGTGTTACTCACTTTCTCATTTTCTTTCTAACATTGAGTCTGTTGAACATTCCTCAACACCGCATGCTTCTCTCTCCTCTATTCCACCAATTGCTAATTCTACACAAGCCAACATTGCTAATCAATTACAAAAATTATTAAAGGAATTTCAAGATGTCTTTCCTAATGATTTACCATCAGGATTACCGCCGACACGCTCAGTACAACATGGAATTGACGTGGCTACAGATTGTAAACCTGTTAGTAAACCACCTTACCATATGAGTTACTCAAAGGCTACTAAGGTGGAGCGTCAACTTGCTGACTACCTTAGCAGAGGGTTTATACAACCTAGTTCTTCACCATGGGCTTCACCTATCCTTTTAGTGAAGAAAAAGGACGGCAGTATGCGCATGTGTGTAGACTACCGGGGCTTAAATGGGGTCACAGTTAAGAACAAATACCCATTGCCAAGAGTAGATGAGTTATTTGATAAGCTAACTCATGCTCGCATTTTTGCGAAAATTGACTTGCGGTCAGGATATCACCAAGTTCGTATTCAGCTTGCCGATATACCTTAGACTGCATTTTTAACATGGTTTGGACACTACGAGTTTTTGGTGATTCCCTTTGCGTTAACCAATGGGCCTGCAACATTCGTGACACTTATGGATAGTGTCTTGAAGCCATATTTGGACAAATTTGTCATTGTTTTCCTCGATGACATTCTAGTTTATAGTGTTTACAGCTAGAGAAGAGGCAAAGGGGTTTTGTCCACTACATGCAGTATCATGTAGAAGTGGGTCTGTAGATTTCTTGTACCCACAAATATAGGTATTGACCAATAAAGACGAGATTATAACCCGGTGGTTCTGATCTCCGTGCACCTCTAGACCGAGGTGTGCGGGGATTGGACATGACTAGAGAATGTGAGGTAGAGAGAGAGAGAGAGAGAGAGAGAGAGAGAGAGAGAGAGAGAGAGAGAGAGAGAGAGAGAGAGAGAGAGAGAGAGAGAGAGAGAGAGAGAGAGAGAGGCACAGAGAGAGAGAGAGAGAGAAGACGAAGAATGCCCAAACGTAATGTCCAATCACATGTATATACGTATAACAAAATGCAAAACATGTGCACACATAAACACACGGCTGGGGCCTGGCACATGAATATAGCCATTGATGTAAATGAGTAAATATGGCTATTGACGTAGACCAACATAAATATAGCCATTGATGTAGACCAATATGATGAAGAGATGACAAAATTTTAGCCTAGCCATCACATGAGGCTTTGACGAGATGAGAGAATTTACTTTAATAATCATGGTATCACGTAGCATGGCATCATGGAATTGTCCATGACATAAAAATTAACTTTGTCGTCACAAAAGATATGACTGTCAAAGAATGGAACATGAGAGTAATGTATACATCATGGCACATGACGCCATGGCACCACAATAATATCCTTCATAGTTTCTAGACAAAAGAATTGGGAGACAAAATAAAAAACTTGTAAATTTCTTAATGATGATGGAATATAAATCTCGCGCTAGTTTCATCTTGTGACAACTCAATTGAAAAGTGAAGTCATCATAAGCTATTAGAAAACAAAATAAAAACCGCTTTTAAATATCTTAACGATGACGGAATATCAATCTCGTGTTGGTCATGCTTTCATCTTGTAACAACTCAATTGAACAGTGAAGTCATCAGACTATCAAAAAACGAAATAAACACCGCTCGTAAATTTCTTAATGATGACAAAATGTCAATCTTGTGTTAGTGATGCTTTCATCCTGCAACAACTCCATTGAATAGTGAACAAAATATGAAGTTTAAAAGCTTAACGTTATGTATAGTATTCGATATCATGACGTATGTAGAGTGATGACTACCGGAACCCATATTTTTAGTAGTACAAAAAATCACCCCTTATAAGTATCCTATCCCAAAAGAGGGTAGCATAGGAACATTTGTATGTATTGAGTGGAAATTGAAGGCTTGTATGGTTCAATACAACTTGTGTTCGTGAGGTTGCTTTTTCTAATGCTATTTGCAAGGTGAGGTCGAGGTAACTATCTAAGTGATGATGAAGGCCAAAAAAAACAGAGATACATGAGATGGCATTAACTATCGTCCATTAGGAAATATACTAGGGATGCTTCCGTAAACCACTTGCTGAACATTCTACAATTAGAATTAGTAAATACAATACTAAGGTGCAGGCCGGCTCAGATTAAGAAACAAGATCACGCTCCGAAGGCCAAAAACATATGCGCCTTAATTCGGGTTTGAAATGTTGTCCTTGACCATCGCTACTTGAACTCGTCCCTGCCTGCACAACTTCAACTAAGCCTGCCTACCCTATATTGTCTTCACATGCCACAAGATCCACCAATCGTTGCACTAGATCATCTGGCTGCCCTTGCAATAACTACTATTGGAATGTGGGAAGGGGATTCACACCCAGAACACACAGAATATGCCTCTCTACAGCTCAAGGAAAACACAACACCCCTAACCATGAGTTTTCACCTTCACAATCGACACAAAATCACTAGCATATGCCTGCTTTGATATACCGAAACACACATAGGCTTCTCAAGAAACTCCACCAGCACACACCACCCACTTGAAACCTTTATTTCTCCACACACAAACACACACAATCCTCTCTCTCTCTCTCTCTCTCTCTCTCTCTCTCTCTCTCTCTCTCTCTCTCTCTCTCTCTCTCTCTCTCTCTCTCTCTCTCTCTCTCTCTCTCTCTCTCTCTCCCCCCCCTTCTGTGAACACTAAGACCTCGATTTTGGGTTCCACTCAACCACACCAACACCGGCAAAGGCATTAATGGTGAGATTCTTCCTTGCCCAAAAGTTTACAAAAACACCATAGTTGGTACAGAGCAAGATCTCTCTGCTCTTCTTCTTCACCTTGTTCCACAAGACCTCGATTTCTGGTTGCACTCAACCACACCAACATTGGTAGAGGGGGTAATGGTGAGTTTCTTAATTACTTGTCCAAAAGTTTACAAAAAGACCATAGCTAGTACGGAGCAAGCTCTCTCTACTCTTCTTCTTCACCTTCTTCCACAAGACCAAAATGGCAAAAAACCCTGGCAAAGGCATGTGAATCCCCCTTTTAGGGGTTTTACAAAGCTTAAGCAAGAGAAATTGGTGTTATCTCTACTTGTGCGGCTCCATCAGGGCCCATAATAGTAGTTTTCTGCATTGCCTACAATTGGCACACTCCATTTAGCATGTGTTGTATGGGACCAACACCTCAGCGGCTTTCCATTTCCAACTACCTATGAACCACCACTTAGCAATTCTCGGACCACCTCCTTTTCTTCACATGCATGAGTCCCCTCTTGAGGCCCATGGTTGTCATGGCGTCATGACAACCCATGGGACCCCACCTTTGTCCTCAATAAAAAAGGGTGGCCTAGAGCACTGCGGGAACAACCCCCAAAAATGCAAGGTCATCATTGTCTTACACTACCTCCAAATGGCTCCGTCACCAACAAGCAACACCACACCATTGACAAATACCTAGTAGGGACTCCCTTCGTGCCCACGTCAACAAAACGATGGCATCACCATAGCCAAAGAGCCCAAGGCTCTCTTTCTTTGCTGGATGCTCACTAAGGGGTGCTTGTTTTGGGTTTTATACCCGGATGTCCTGCATCATGCTCCTCTATGCGGAATATGTAGTTTTCATGTGACGTCCACCCTGTCACTCTCCCTAGAATGGCTCCAAAACCCCACAA
This sequence comes from Adiantum capillus-veneris, assembly GCF_014529385.1. Classification (NCBI taxonomy): domain Eukaryota; kingdom Viridiplantae; phylum Streptophyta; class Polypodiopsida; order Polypodiales; family Pteridaceae; genus Adiantum; species Adiantum capillus-veneris. Next base: position 34,677,573 of record NC_140957.1, read on the forward strand.
ATCTCAAAAAAAAAAAAAACTTTTTTCCCCTGACTTGGATCTCTAGTCATTTGATGCTTAAAGCCCCAATCACAGAGAAATCCCTTCCCAGTTAAAGTTCATATTTCTAGCCTTGACCTCCATTGTCTCGGCCCCTTTTTGACTTTGATGTGCCCACCAACCTAGACGACCAAAAAATAGTGAAAACCTCCTGGCTCTGCATTGCCGCCAATTGCTCTTGAATTTATCTCTCAATATCTTGTCCCTCCGATCTTTGATTGAGGAACCGTCACTTGTTGCTAGCTCCATAACCCACCAACTACCTTTGTAAATCCCTTTGAGCTTCAAGAAACCTGTGATGGAACGCTTTCCAAAGTAGCCAAATCGACTCAGGACCAAACTCCGATAAAACTTTAAAGTCTTGTAACTTGGTATCTAGGACCCAAATTGATGATAAAAAAGTCCAAGAGGTTCCACATGACAAGCACTTAACATCCATCACTTCAAAGTGGCTGTGACCACCTATTCTCATTTGCCCTGTTCGTCTTGGATCTGCAAACAACTCTTGTTTGAATATGCCATAACTTTCAGATTGTGGTTGTGTTTGATGAGCGGTCTAGACCAGCTCCTTCAACACTTCAAGCTCTTCAATTCTATGCCAAAAAACCAGCCATCTGATCCTCCTTCGTCTGTCATGCTCTCAGGCCCTTTCTAGAGCCCTCTTGGTCTAGAAAACCACATCAGACATACACTTTTACTGCTACCTATCTGCTCAGGACATTCATACCTGCTTTATCACTTCCCCTTGCACTCATCAGTATCTCTCAGTGCTAACAAACTTTGCTTGTACCGGCATTGCCCACCCCCCTGTTGAACATATATGTTCAACCAAAAACCTCTATATTCAACTTGAAACTTGCAACACTTTACCAACACACAATCAAGCTAGAAAAAGAACGACCATAAATACAATATATATAAAAATGCATGTCCACCATAATCCACCCTAGCTAGGTGGTTTTCCCAACCCCCCTTGCTATAATTTCGTTCACATCCAATACCAAACTTTTGTCGAGGTACAGCTTAAGACACACCCCATTCACCCTATTTTGAAGTAACTTACCATTTGTCCGTGTCAATTGATAGGTCCCATTTGGAAAAGCTTTTTGCACCTTGTATGGCCCCGCCCACTTCTTCTTGAACTTCTTTTGGAAGGTAAAGTCCAAATAGCTCTCGTTCTTCATCACCAGGTCTCCCTCCTCTATCCTCTTTATCTGGCAAACTCCCATTGGACTTGGAAATCCATTTCTCCCGCTACTTCACATAGTAGTTCACTGCCACTTCTCTCTCCATCCATAAAGATTCAAGATTGACTATCCAATCTTGCTCTTGTTGTGTGGCATTGACTCTCCACATCCCCTTCAAAGAACCTAACTATGTGTGCATTGGCCCTAGTTTGAAGAGCTTATCTGCTAAATGCTCTCTGCAGGATGCTAGCCTGAAGCTAGAACAAATGCTGATCGTCAGGCACAGAGTCTCAATCCTCAAAAACTCTCTAGAAGCAAGAAGGCTTGAAGACCTGCAGCGGTTGCTCGCCGAGAACGGCTCTGTAGAGGCTATCTATAATTGGCTATAGGAGATGAAGGATGAAGTGCTTGAGATAGCCAGTAAATATGAGGAAGCCATTAACTTTGCCAATAGGCTTCAGGAAGAGATAGTCTGGCTGTGAAGGAAAAGGACTACATGGTTATTGCAAACCCTAAACCCCCGGAACCTAGTAGGCCACTCTCTTGTAAAGTCTGAAACTTGGCCTTTGTGCCTTTCCCTAGTGTTTTCTAGCTCAAACCCAGAGTTTTTCTTAGCAGTAAAGGTAGTGTTTTCTTCATCAATAAACAAGCGATTAAACGAGTAGAAAATCCAGTGTTTGTAGACGGAAAGGACAACGTGTTTGCAATAGCAGATCAGCCCCATCATCTTCGGCAGTTGTAGAATCGCCAAGCATTCCCAAGCATTCAATTTTCAGCCCTAGTCTTGTCATCATCGGCATCACCGTTGGCGTGGACATAGCATCACGTAGATTTGCATCGGCATCTTGTACCAGATTATGCAATCAATAGTAGACCACTCTCACCACCGCGAGTGGGGCCCTTGGAGGATGGTCTTACAACTTTCCGGTGTCGTATTCTCTTCTTTCTCTATCTCATAGTCTTATGCACCTTCATCCATAGTGTTCATCCACTTTATTTGTGATCATTTTCACTCTCTCACTAAAGGAATGCAAGGCTCTCCCTTTCATAAGTAAAAGGAACCTTGAGCAGAGTTCGGAGCACTCATCTTGAGCAAAGTTCAACATTCACTTCCGCTGCACCTTGCACTATGTTGATTGGTGTTGGTGAATAGTCGACATGGAAGATGTTTTATTTGGCAGAAGCTGGTGAAGACGATTGCATTTCAATCATCAAGTATTTTGTGAGAATTTCTTTTTAGTATTGGTTATGTCATAGGTTGAGACCTACTTTTCTGCTTATAGATGATAGTTTATGTAGGTGCTTAACCATGCATTAGTATACTTTGACGACAGAAGTGATATGGAGACATCTAGATGGGTAGACTTCATTGGTTTGTTATCTTGTTGAGCTAAATCTTGGGACTTTCATGCTAATGTCAATTTTGTTTTAGGATGGTAATACTACACCACTCATTACCATATCAAAAAATAAGCCAAAGGTCATGTGCTTGAATGAGCTTGTGGTAATTGTCCCAAACACAAAGTGTGAAGAACAAAACTCTATCTATTAATGGTGTTTGAATGGTATCTATATGTTTACTTATAGTGTGGAAACAAAGAGACCTTCAAACAAAAAGGTTTGATATTGGTGATTTGATGTCATTAAAGGGCATCCCCCTTCAAAGGGCTCAGGAAATTCTTCTTTTTGCACCCTTAAAAGGATCTCACAAACAAGAAATCATCTCACAATGATGTCATGATTTCAAGGGTATGCTCATTGTCAGCACTTTGTACAGACTTCAAACCTCCATTTTTGTAATGTTTTTGAGATGGAATAGATTTTGAAGGGAGAAGGAAGAGAAAGTGGAAAAGCTAAAAGAGTTACCAAAGTTCCATCTTTAGAAAGTTGGATATGTTTATCTTTGATGTCAAGTGGTTCAAAGTTATTACCAGTGGCTCGAATGCAACTATGCGTAAAGACAAGAGTGGATTGATTCAAGCGAACTCTAGGTGGGGGTGGGGTGTGGACAGATGCGCGGGATATATTCGTACTTTCGCAGAATTCTGGAGAAGTTGTGTTCATACACGATACACTATGGACAGAAAATGATGAGAATGATCTGTGTAAAGCCTACGGGCTCTATGCCATTCAAGTTGCTCCATGTAGGAAGCAAGTGTGTGAAGGATTGGACATTGAGGTCAAAGAGGTGATTCATGACAAAGCGCAGGACTGACGGAAACTTTAAGTTTAGATTTTGAGGTGGATATCAACAGTGAGCAATTGTATGAACCTAGAGATGAGGTGTCAAATACTGAAGCTGATGCGGAGAGTGACGGAGAAGTAGAGTTTGATGACGAAGATGCAGAAGTACAGATTGAGATAGACATCTTTGGTGCATCAAATCTCATAGAGGATGAGAGATTAACTAATGATTTTTGCTAGGAACTCTTTTGTAAAAGTCTTTTTATTAGTCTACAATACACTTTAGATTCATTCATTTGTATAGCCGCTTCGTTGATTTGTTATTTGTATTGATTCAACATTTCTAAACTAACATCTTTTATGGGTGTTTTTTGTGTATATTTAGCTATGGCCGATGACGATGAGCCATACTCTCTTAGTTTTAGTTTTCCCGTTACTCTGGCCGGCATGTCACCCGAGAAAATGGGCTCGTTTTTGTCTTAGTTCACACTAGAGCAAATCAAGATGGCACATCACCTTTGCGGAGTAGGTCCCTCTAGACCTACTACGGCCAACCCTACGCCCGAACTAGTGTGGTCCCTACACCAAGAGGCCTCACACCTCAATCTAGTGTGCCCCCTATGCCTAGGACTCCTCTGTCTCCTACACCGACCGGTGGTTCATCCTCCAGACAAGGTAGGCATCATTTTGGAGGTGGTGGTTGTTGTGGTAGCGGTTGTGTCGATGCGTCCACACCACCAAGAGAGCGTCCACCACTCTCTTCAATAGATAGTTCACCAATTGGCACACCACGTATACCTTAGGATCACACGAGCATGATCCTAGCAAGGTGTACAAGAGCAGGGATGAGGCTATTGTGGTAGATAGGGTCGGAAAAGCCATATAACAGGGGATTTGACAGCTGTGTACGGTTCAATTTGGTCACTCTCTGATGGAGGTTTGGGATAACCTCAATGTTGAAAGAAAGAATTACATCATCGAGGCCATTCACAGAGAGTATAGGCCGGCACACAGGTACGATCCAGTCTCGAACCCATGGATTTTGAGCATGGCGAAGTCCACAATGTCACACCACCGGTTAGAGTCGAGAGACATGCACAATGACGACAGTCCCAAGGCGGCATGGTTGGATGCAGAGAAGTGGGCGGGGATTGCACGAGAGACACAAGACAATCCGCAGAGACTTCAGAAGCAGAGAGATGCATCCAGAACATGTTTGGAGTCTGTTGGAGCGTCATATCTTGGGACTGGAGGCTACAATACGCTTCGACATGAGTTTCTAAGTATTATACATATGCTATAAATTATTGAAAATATGTATGTTATTTGAAGATTTATCTAATGATTAAACCATAATTTTGTAGGAAGTTACCGTGAAGCGTCCTCCGACACGCCGAGAGGAGAAGTATGGGTACAAGCATGGACTTATGGCCCTTTTGACCCAGCTCTGCAAGAGGAGGGAGAGAACATCGACTGGGAGGCATTACCACAAGGGTCTTCTCACTCAGTGATTGTTTGCATATGTACACTTTTGTAGTGCTTATGTTTATGGTATGGCACATATGTTATGGTTAAGATTTGGCAATCAAGTTAAGGTTATGGTTTTGCTATGATGGTATGGCAATCATGTGATGGTTATGGTTATGGTTATGGTTGTGCAATGATGGTATAATTGTTATGGTTATGGTATGACAAGCAAGTTATGGTAATGGTTATGGTATAGCAAACATGTTATGTTTATGGTTTTGGAGTTTTCGACTCGTGTTTTAATTATGGTTATAAAATCTTTATGCCATTATGCCCCAATCAAGCTTTTGATTTTGTGGTTATGTTTTTTCTTACAGTTTTGCGAATTGCCATACACTTGTTCTTTAGCGTTAGCTTGTAGGTGGAGTGTGGTTGCTTGTGCACTCTTCCTTTGGGCAGAGAGGGTTGTTTGCTTTTGCTACAGTACATGCAACATCAGTTCCCAGTCCTCTTTGCCAAAAAAAAAATTGCAGGTTTGATCGTCGGTACAATGAACAGTATAAGCCTCGATATAGACCTCAGTAGACGCATCGGAATATGCTATAGTATCAATGATGTTTATTTCATTGCGTATTCCGATGCTCATTTCATAATTTATTCTGACGCATAATATAACGATACTTATACCGACGTCACGATACCGGCGTCTCCTCCGATGCCTATTTCAATGCTTTTTACTTTTAAAAGTAACTTTATTTCATCGATATTTGTGCCGGTTTTTGCATGCCATGTTGTAGTGAATGAAAATCCTCTTGTTAATAAAAGTATTAGCACAAAAGGTCTAGGCTAGATAACGGATTGTAAATAGCAACGCTAATGTGTGGTTTGCCTTTGTTGTACACTATGAAAGCAACTAGATCTTGCAAGGTTCTTTAAAAACTTACAAGGTACAATGATGGTTGTGAAGAAGAGGTGTTATATTCAACAATCATGATAGAGCTCAAAGCTTTGTTTGTTGGCATATTGAGTATTTGGTAACTTTTAAATACATTTATTTCTTAAACAATTAAGGTGATGATTGACTTGTTATAAAGCATTGAACAAATGAAGGAAATAGCAATGAGTGCAATGAATGTGGATGGTGTTGATGATATGTATGGAAACATTTATAGACCTAAAGTCAATATAACATAAGGCTTAATTTGGACACTGCACAAGAAAAATGAAGCAAGAAGATCTTCTAAGATGTTATATTGTAGGTTTGTTGGCAATGAAACGCCTAAATGAAGGTTTTTTGTGGCTTCTTTTTGAAGTTATTTATTTACTACAGATAGTTGTGATGATTACAGTTTTTTAGGTCAAGTCATCTAGGTCTCTTCTTTTTTTGGGTCATTGGTATTATGTTTTTATAAATGACTTTCTCTCTCTCCAATATATTACGCCTTGGAAGGAATAACGTCGGTCATAGTTCATAAATTAAACCACTTATATTTTACCCAATTGAAAAATTAAAGTGTATATTCTGGATTTCTAATAGAGAGAAAGAGCATCGTATTTGTGCATTTGGGAGCGAGGCTACGCCACATCATTATACACACAAGAGTTTTGAGTTGATCTTAGTTGTTTTTTCAAGTGATCAAGCTTTCAAGGCTGCAGTTTTTCCTTTTCAAGTGTGTCTTATTAAAGGTTTTACCATTCACTTGATTTTGCTCCAAACCCTCTCAATCAAAGCCTCGACACCTTCCTAGCTGTACTGCATACCCTTCATAACGTTGATGATATGTATGGATGATTGTGGCCCACAATTAAAGAGCTCAAGAAAATACATAGGGCACACTCATGCGCACTTCTTGACACATTTTTGGTGAACCCGACGTGAAGTAGGCTAGGGTGAGCATTCGTAGCCAAATCAAGCAAGACGTAGATGATTTGAAGCTAAAAACACACTAAAAAAGAACAAAAATCTAGCCATGAAAGCTCCACTTTGAAAAATAACCAAGATTAACTCAAAACTCTTGTGTGTGTAAAGATTAGGTGTAGCCTCGCTCCCAATTGCACAGATGCAATGCTCATTCGACTTGTTAAAAACCCTAAATATACGCTTCGATTCTTCGCTGTGACCATTTCATGGAAGCTTCACTACTTCATTGGAGAAGCCCAAGCAGTTATTTGAGGAGGGCAGACCCTCATTGGAGGCCTCACAGCCTCAACCATGTAGTGGAAGCAGCACGGGACTACACAAGCACCCTGTAAAGAAATGGCTGTATCTCCTTGCTCATATGCCGAGATGAGCTCATTCTTGGCTCTATTACTTCCCACACAACTTAGGCAATAATGGAACCAGCGTTGATGTGCTATTTTGAGAAATTTTTAGGCTATTTTAGACCATTTTATGGTCATTTTTAGCCCAAAAATGCTCCTTTTTGTCCGTAAAAAACCCAAACGAGCTGGGAAAAATCCTTAAATTTGTGGGAAAATACTATTGGGCTCAAATTCATGTTGAACCTCATTTTTCCACTTGGTAAGAACTTTGGACACGTCTTTTATGCCCGCACATGAAACCTGCTATTTTTTGCCAACATCGCCCGCATTGACCTTTCTAGGCAAAACGAGCATGCCACTTCGAAACACTTGACATTTGTACATTCTGAAAGAAAATTAGGCATGCTTTAATGTGTTAAAACATGCAACGGTCCCACGTCCTCGGCCTCGCCTTCCCGAAAAAGTATGTATACGCCTGCAACTATGGCAACCGTTTTCCCATATATCACACTGTGTACATCATCATAGCATTTGGTGCTACATAAAAAAAGCATTGAGTGTGAGGTAGATATTTTAATTTCACATTATGAACCTGCCACGACACCACATCCACCCCTTCTAAACTTGCAGATCCTCCGACATGTGCCACACATATCTTTTGCAAGTTCACTCTTCATTTAAGTCAACATACATATCAATTTCATCATCACTTGCAACAAAATCAAACGCATCATCCTCTCATTCTTCATCCACATCCATAGTATTTTTATCAGAGCGTTCATTCTGACTTTCCCGTGAATCAAAGGGGTCTATATCACCTCTCTTTTGATTAACTTGATTCTTTTCTCTATGATGGGAATCTCCATTTTTGTCCCATCTAATTCATGCAAGGTATAAGTTGTATTCCCAAAGCTTTCTTATTGTTGAATGTTGGTTTTCAAGACTACTATCATACACCAACACCCAATCACCTTCTTCAATAGCTTTAGGTCTAAGCCTATGCCTCTTATCAAATCTGTCCTTATTCATTAACCTTGCATCTTTCAATCGTGCTACTACATTCTCAATATCTTGAGGCCTTCTTTCTAACTATTGTATGTGCAAAGCACGACGGTCTTCCCTACTCATTCCATCTTCCCAAGGTAACACATTCCATGTGGGAATTACATCCTCAATTGGCATTATAGGTTTCTGACCATTCATCAACTCAAAAGGCATATAACCAGTAACTAAGCTATGAGTTGTTCGATCAGCCCAAAAAGCATAAGGAAATAACCTCGACCACTCTCCCATTTTACCTTTGTAGGCCTTAGCCAAAGCTTTAATGATAGGAGGATGCACACGCTCTAATTTACCATTTCCCTCAGGATTATATGCAGTAGTGAGAGCAAGTTTAATGCCCAACCTAGAGAAAAACTCCCTTGCTTTGTCAGCATCGTTTCCAACAAAGGTCACTAAAAAATAATAAGTGAAAAATGTCAAAAATAGAAAAAAAAGATCTATGCACAGTAAAAATGCTCCTGATGGGTTTTGATGGAAATCTGATGATCATGATGTGTACAACCAGAGGATATGCACCTAATCTAAGTGTGTGGACATGCACGGTGTGCGAACAGACTCATAAAAGTGCCAGATCACTTCCTATTCTAGACTGACTTGACTGAGCTGAACCCTGGTCATGCTGTAGCTTGTCCACGGATACATAGGGTTGGATGTGTCACATGACATCCCCTCCTTTTCAAAGTGAGGTACTCATACCGAACTGTATGGCATCGAGGGAGATCGCCAACAACATCGAAAATCCTCGAAAGGACTCTTCACCGGTCCACTCTGATCCATGGGTCTTGCGATACTTGAACTTCATAAAGGTCTGCAATGCTTGCTTCTTTGGGCCGCACTAAAAGCGACACAAAGTTTTCTATGGCTAAGTCATACGTCTACCATCTTCAAGAATCTCCGAAGCTGAAAATTCTTAAAACCACTTCCAACACAAAAAAATGAACATAACCATTCCACGTAAAGTGACTAGAGAAATTTTCCAAAGATGGGTTCCTCCTGAGGGGGGTCTTTCTGAGTGTGTTCTTTGGAACTAGGCTTGCGAGCCAAGATCGGTGCTTCATGATTGATCGTCTCTGCAATGAGGTTAGCTTCCTTAGAGAAAGTATCAACTAACACATTATCCTTATACTAAACAATCACTTCATCTTCATGAAAATCATCATGCTTGTGAGAAATCACATCTTGATCATGCCAATTATCATGATTTTCCTTATAATCCGAATCATCATGCTCATCCTTACCATGCAATTCATCATGCTTATCATCATGCAAATCCTGTGTGTCATGCTTTGGAGAAGAAGAGACAGAGAGAGTCCTTTCTTCCCGAATCTCTTGCATCTGTGCTTGCACTTGAGAAAAGAGTTGCAACATCTCTTTCATGTGTTGGTCGTTCATTGCTTTTCTTGCTTTGTTCTCGCAATCAAATTTTGTTTCTCTTTCGTCGTCCAAGTTCTGCGCTCTTTTCTGCGGGCGCACCCCTTGGCGGCCTTTCGCTCACACCAAGGTTGCTTTTTCCCACCTCACGTCGACTGGCCCGCCGCTTAGTGCACGGTCCGCTCTTAATGAGTGAAAAGAGGCACAAGGGGAGGCTGGACAAGCTCTTCTTTCTTGGGATTTCTGTCACTCTTCAAAAACATGATTAAGAATCGACATGCCCAAGCGAACTTGGGTTCGTGTGACCGCAACAAGCAAAAAAAAGTGGTTCTTGTGGTTCTTTCCTTGAGTTATACAGAACACTAACAAATCTCTGATACCAATGTAAGGTGCTGCGGAAGTGAATGTTGAACTTTGCTCAAGATGAGTGCTCCGAATTGTGCTCAAGGATTCCTTTTACTTACGGAATGGAGGGCCTTCCGTTCCTTTAGTGAGAGAGTGCAATGGACACAACCAAAGTGGTGAACACTGTGAATGAAGGTGCATGAGAGTGAGAGATAGAGAAAGAAGAATACGACACCAGAATGTTGTCAAACCCTCTTGCGAAGGTTTCGCTCTCTATGGCGAGAGCGGTCTACTATTGAATGCTTGGACTTGTCGACGATGTCAACGACAGTGAGGACAACGACGAGATGGACTGAAATCTGAAATTGCTAAGGACTAAAATCTGCAAATCTTTATCTACTGAATTCTAACTCTATGTCGACGACGATGTTGATGGAAACGATGTACCGATGACACGTTGAAAATGCAGATGCTAAAATCTACATTTTTCGGACTAAATCTGCAAACTACATAGGATTTGACTGTGCGGCGAGGATCTACTCTGGGAAGGTTAGATCTGCGAGGTTCGGCACTTCTCCTACAGGTATTGACTGCTAAAAACAGAAAATGCTGGTCTATGGACTGGTTCTGTCGCGATGGAACTACAAAACACCAGATGTCATGCTGCTCCAAAAACGTTAGGGCTGAATTCTGCTTCTGGAGGAAATCTACTAACGCTAGGACTAATCTGTTGTCTTGAAGTGGTTCTAGTGTGTGTGCTAATGTCGAAGCTTCTCTGCAATGCAAAATTGCCAAGCCTGATCTGATGCAAAAATGCTAGGCCTTCTGCAATGCTGAAAACGCTAGAGTTGTCGCAGGGGTTGGTCTGGCTGAGAAGTTGCATGTTGAGCAAGGTGCTCCTGCTGTCTCTTCTGCCAAAAAGTGCTAGCACTAGGTTTTCTTATATACAAACTTAGTAAATTTTCCCTACCTAGTTTCCAACAAAAGTCACTTAAAAATAATAAGTGAAAAATGTCAAAAATAGGAAAGTTAGGTCTATGCACTGTAAAAATGCTCCTGATGGGTTCTGATGGAAATCTGATGATCATGCTATGTGCAACCAGGGATATGCACCTAATCTAAGTGTGTGGACATGCACGGTCTGCGAACAAACTCACAAAAGTGCCAGATCACTTCCTATTCTAGACTGACTTGACTGAACTGAACCCTGGTCATGTTGTAGCTTGTCCACGGACACGTAGGGTTGGATGTGTCACGTGACACTCACACGACATGTTTGCACCCTCTGCACCAATGTTTTGACTCAGCCAAGCCAGTGTTTTTAGCCCTGCTATATCACAACAAATTTAGTCTACGATTAGCGCTTGAAAACATCCATAGATCAGCATGAACCAGCGTTTTCGTAGCAGCATGAACCAACATTTTTGCAGCAGCAATTTCAGCATGAGCCAGAGTTTTTCTTAGCAGTAAAGGTAGTGTTTTCTTCATCAGTAAACAAGCGATTAAACGAGTAGAAAATCCAGTGTTTGTAGACGGCAAGGACAACGTGTTTGCAATAGCAGATCAGCCCCATCATCTTCGGCAGTTGTAGAATCGCCAAGCATTCCCAAGCATTCAATTTTCAGCCCTAGTCTCGTCATCATCGGCATCACCGTTGGCGTGGACATAGCATCACGTAGATTTGCATCGGCATCTTGTACCAGATTATGCAATCAATAGTAGACCACTCTCGCCACCGAGAGTGGGGCCCTTGGAGGAGGGTCTTACAACTTTCCGGTGTCGTATTCTCTTCTTTCTCTATCTCATAGTCTTATGCACCTTCATCCATAGTGTTCATCCACTTTATTTGTGATCATTTTCACTCTCTCACTAAAGGAATGCAGGCTCTCCCTTTCATAAGTAAAAGGAAGCTTGAGCAGAGTTTGGAGCACTCATCTTGAGCAAAGTTCAACATTCACTTCCGCTGCACCTTGCACTATGTTGATTGGTGTTGGTGAATAGTCGACATGGAAGATGTTTTATTTGGCAGAAGCTGGTGAAGACGATTGCATTTCAATCATCAAGTATTTTGTGAGAATTTCTTTTTAGTATTGGTTATGTCATAGGTTGAGACCTACTTTTCTGCTTATAGATGATAGTTTATGTAGGTGCTTAACCATGCATTAGTATACTTTGACGACAGAAGTGATATGGAGACATCTGGATGGGTAGACTTCATTGGTTTGTTATCTTGTTGAGCTAAATCTTGGGACTTTCATGCTAATGTCAATTTTGTTTTAGGATGGTAATACTACACCACTCATTACCATATCAAAAAATAAGCCAAAGGTCATGTGCTTGAATGAGCTTGTGGTAATTGTCCCAAACACAAAGTGTGAAGAACAAAACTCTATCTATTAATGGTGTTTGAATGGTATCTATATGTTTACTTATAGTGTGGAAACAAAGAGACCTTCAAACAAAAAGGTTTGATATTGGTGATTTGATGTCATTAAAGGGCATCCCCCTTCAAAAGGCTCAGGAAATTCTTCTTTTTGCACCCTTAAAAGGATCTCACAAACAAGAAATCATCTCACAATGATGTCATGATTTCAAGGGTATGCTCATTGTCAGCACTTTGTACAGACTTCAAACCTCCATTTTTGTAATGTTTTTGAGATGGAATAGATTTTGAAGGGAGAAGGAAGAGAAAGTGGAAAAGCTAAAAGAGTTACCAAAGTTCCTGCTAGATGCAAAGAGAATAACTCTACCATGGTAGAAGCCCTTTTCTTGGTATACTAATCCAATCAAGCATGTTTTAATGTTGTGAATTGTTTCTGTTTTATTGTAGGTTTGCAAGTCAAAAAAGAGGAATTTGATTTCTTCTCATAACATTATGTATTGCTACTAACATCTTTAGTCTTACAAATGAGCGTGTTGCGTTGTAAATTTAATAGATTTTTTATCAAGGTCCTTACACAAGTGTAATATACTTTTGCAGAATGGGGCACTTAAGATGACAACAAATGAAGCAATAGCTCTTAAACTGATGGGCGAGCACAACATAGATTTCATGTATAGGCAACTAGTTGACTTTTGAAAAGAGTTGCAATGGACTACTCCAAAGGAATCGTTTGATTTCAAGAAAAAATGCCAAGACTCACAAGCATTGGATGTTTTAGTATGCTGGGCTATGGGCAAAACAAGATTAAGCTCAAAGACACTAATGATAAGGATATGGGTCAGGATGAAGTTGAACTTGTTTAAAGTCAAGTTCACTATGGAACTTTGGTGATAAACATTGTCGCTAATTTTGACATCTTATTTGGGCAGTTTGACCTGTATTGCGTAGGCACATATCTGACTTATAAAGCTACAAGATTTTGTGGGACAAGTTAATTATTGCTCTTGTTATAGTCTTGAATGCTTGTATGATAGTTGATTGATCACTATTAACAGTTTTCATACTAAACAACTAGCCATAAAAGATGTTTGAATTGAGGTTATCCCATAATTTGGATAGTTTTATGCGTACAAGATAGAGATTCCTTTCCATATGTGATAAATTTATAGCTATGAAAACATATTAGAGGTGTGAATAATATCACCACAAAAAAATTATAAATGAGAATAAGGATTCTTTTGTAATTAAGAAGTGAAAAAAATTTACCCTGTTCAATTTTTTGCACTGACGGTGACCATTAATGTCTCTCTTTTGCATAAAACATAAGGGCAAGGCTCTAGCTAGAAAAATTTTCCATTGGTTTTCTACCTATCCAACATACTGATTAGCTCGTTAAAAAGTTAAACTTAAGAATGAAACATTTTCATTGTCAAAAGTGGAATTAATTTACACTCAAGATTGATATGTCTCTCACTTAGGAGAGGAAATATTTATCATTATAAGAAGTGAGTAAAACATATTTGCACTAGCAATATAGATGTAGAATGAAAATATTCCTATGGTGCTAATTTTTACCTACTTTGTGGCCGTACAATAGAATCTTTAAGAGCTTCGATTAAAAAAATTTCACACCATGAACTTGCAAGGTCTTGAGTGAAAATTATTTTCATATTGTGAATTTGGTTTTTTGTTCCATAGGACCAACAATTATTACGCGTCAATATTTTTTTCTCTTTTGAATTGAAGAAAGACAATAATAATTATGAGCTTCATTATTTTTCACGTCACTACTTTATTTTGCAAGAGATTTATTCTCACTTTGAGAATGAGAAAATTTGACGCATGGATAAGAAAAATAACCATTGAAAAAAAATAAAGCAATGAGAAAAATAATTCACAATTCTTGTGTTTTTTTCACATTATGGTGAAAAAAAGGGTAGAAAAATGACCTTTTTCTCAAAGTGAGAAAATGTCTAAAAGTTGTGTGCACCTCTTGCTCGCAGGGCATCCCTACCAAAATGGCCTTGCCAACTCTTGCTCTCTCTCTCTCTCTCTCTCTCTCTCTCTCTCTCTCTCTCCAATATTCAAATATTCTGATAGTTTGCAATGAGGAAGACCAAAACGGATGTCTGGATCATTTGGAAGTGCGCATGCAGCTAGTAATTGCTCGCGAGTGGGTAATATACAGAGGCAGAGATGGTTCACAAGGTAGGGGCGAATGAAAAATCTCTCTCTCTCTCTCTCTCTCTCTCTCTCTCTCTCGGTTGAAGTTGCCCGCAAGGGAGAAGGGGCGGAGGGGTTAAGGAGGGGCTGCTTGGGAGAAGGCGCACAAGCCACACGCCTAACTAAGTGTGAGGCTGTAGGAAAGGCATGATGTCTACGCAAGGTTGCAGACACTAGAGAGCAAAGGGCATGCTGGGTGGGGGGAAGGGAATCGATCTAAGGATGGTATCTCCAAACTATTGGGTTTTCTAAAAGAGGAGCGAGTATATCAAAACCTTTAAAAATGTTCCATAAACCCTTGAAAACAAGCCATGATGCATCATATAAGTCCACAATGGATATCTGATGTGTTAAAATTTGAAGGGAACCCTTGCTGCAGCAATATGTAGATAAATTTCCCCTCTATTGACGAGCAAATGGATGAGGTGAAGAGTGCTGAAGAGCGTCGAAGGACATATATATTTAGAAGGAAGAATATTACGACCTGATGTGCAATTAGTATGCACGGTTTTAACTTTCACTCGTACTGTATGCTTGTGTTTGCATTGACAAGCTGAAAGACAGGAAGCTTAAGATTAAAAGTCGGAGGACAAGCACGTCAGTATTTATGGAAGCTGGAAAGAAACACAAATTATTTATGAAATACCTGTTGCAACGGTTGCAATGCTGTAGAATATTTTGTAGCAACAACTACGCGTTCCAAGGCTGTAAGGGGCTTCAAATCCGGGAACTTCAGCAAAGAAGTGCATTCAGTCAACTCAAGCAGTCTTAAGGAGGTAAGCCCAGCCACATGAGAGATGTCTCTGAGCACTGTGCACCCATGGAACTTGAGCCGACGTAATGATGATGCGAGAGCAGCTGGGCCCGAGAAATCGGCCTCTTTCAAGGACGTGCACTGCGTCAATGAGAGGGTCACCAAGCTTGTGAGAGTGGACGCACTGGAAATGCTTGTGAATGAGCCGCAGTCCTGCAAGTCCAGCTCATTGCAGGCTTGATCTGGGAGTACACAGCCAAATATATCGTCGATGCTCTTCAAGCCCTCGCAGTTACTGATTTTAAGTCGACCTAAGCAATGAGGAAGACCAAAACCGATGTCTGGATCTAATGACGCAGTGACGCAGCTCCAATGAATCTAAGCACGTAAGGGCATGAAGTCAGGCCTGCAGTACACTCGACGTGGATTACAGCGATCAGAATAAGCAAGCTTAGTACCAATCAAATTACGCTTATAGCCGGTGCAATCTGCAGCATCCTAGCCTAGTCATTAACCAGCTGGTGCATGTATGAATGCACGACTCTGGATCAATACCCAGGCCATCAACATTAGAGAAATCTCAAAGACAAAACTAGCGAAAGGGACCGGACTATTACCGGAAATGGACTTTCCTCAATCCTGATCGTCGAAAGCTGGTGCCCAGTTGAAAATGAATGTAAACCACGGATACTTTGCGACGCAGGGTTAAAACTTTGAGGCTTGCCACGGAGGCGCTAGCTGACGTTTGCGGAGTGCTCGTTTTAAAGGATAGCGTTTTCAGAGACCAGAAGTTCTCCAAAGTGAGATATTCCAGACTTGGTAAACTGGAGAAAGTCAGCTGCGTTGATCTAACATTTCGGGTGCTCACGGGACTTGCATCAATGTGGAGATTCTGTAGATGAATAAAAGGCTTTAGATCAATGTCGTCAGTGGGACACTGATTAATATAGATATTAATGTCGTCAGTACTAGCTACAGCTATGTCGGGCCCACTTGTTGATGGCGGGAGCACGCCAATCTCGTCGTCTGTAGTAGCTGCTGCTGATTCCTGCCCTGAGGCAGCTGCTTTCCCACTTGTTGATGCAGGTGAAGCTCGTGATCAGGAGTTGCCAAATCCTGGCCTGCGGCAGCTACTAATTTCAGCCCACTTGTTATGACCGGTGGGGACAGTGGTCCAGCTTGGTCAGTGTCTTGCATTAATGTTGACGGTCGCATGCTGAATCCAAGATCACTATCAGCAATATTACTGATTTTGCTGGTGAAGGTCGACCAGCCTTCACCAGCCACCCGAAGGTGCTGCAGACTGACCAATACCTCGTTAACGTTGCTGATGCTTGGCAGATGATGCAGATTCATGCAGCCAGAGAGGTCAAGCCGCTGCAAGGCTGTGAGGAACCAAATGTTCCCCCCCACTCCCCACAGCTCAACGCAGTCACTCAGATCAAGCGACTGCAAAACCCTGCCAAACGGCGGCGTGAGGCTGGGGAAGAAACTCAGGTCCGAGCAACGACTTAAATTGAGCTTCCTCAAGGCCGGAAATACAGCACCGAATGCAGGCCCCAACTTTGCCAACTTATAGCAACCGGGGAGTGTGAGATGCTGCAGCT
Source organism: Adiantum capillus-veneris (assembly GCF_014529385.1). Taxonomy (NCBI): domain Eukaryota; kingdom Viridiplantae; phylum Streptophyta; class Polypodiopsida; order Polypodiales; family Pteridaceae; genus Adiantum; species Adiantum capillus-veneris. Next base: position 34,694,457 of record NC_140957.1, read on the forward strand.
TGGGAAAATGATCGCCTGCTTTCACAAGGCTAATAACCCCCTTATGGACATCATCATCATCAGGCCCTACGATGGTGTCCCCATCAAGATTGAAACCACATGAAATCACTGACAACAATTCCAGCTTCTGCAGAACGTCGCAGCAGCCAGATGCAGCTCTCAATGGCCCGATCCGTGTAAAACAAACAATCTGCTCCAGTTCTAGCCACAACAGGTTCGGAACTCCTTCCCAACCTCTAATTTCTACGACTTTATCTATTCTACAGAGTCTCAAAGCGAAAAGATTCTTAAAAGTTTCCCCTATATTAAGGCGTAGGAAACTCGGCCACAATGCAAGGCTGCTCTCTTCCTGTGGATGGTCGTCTCAATGAATAAAGTGCAAGTACCGTTTTTCCACTTGTGGACATGATGAGCTCATGCGTCTGCTCAAGACTTCTGGAAGGTAGTATGAAAATCTATGACCAGCTCGTAATTGCGGAAACATAGCTTGCAGGGTGCTTGCTTTCATGGAATGCCCCTTGATGTACTTGTTGGCCATTACCTTTTTGGTCGAGATTACTGACAAGTCCTCACCAGCTGAAGACATCCAGCCATTAGCTAGCCCACAAACGCCATGGCATAATGCTGCACGTGAAATCATGGACTTGGCTAGTTGCTTGTGCAGGTCATGAACCAATAGATGCCCATCCCGACTCTCTATAAGGCCATGAAACTCCCGCACGTTAAGTACCTGCACTTTTCAAACGGCAATTAATCTTTGTCATAAACATAGTAACTAATTGTTCTCGGCAGGTTTTTTATTGCAAAAAAATAGTGAGTGTGTGATTTGTGATGGGAGGGAGTATTACTTGGCATCTCATTGCGTTTACTGAGAAATTATCGTAGTGAAGCGTACGCAACAGCATGATCAGATTTTCAATATCGCTGTAGCTGATTGTAAGCAATTCACACGTAACCATATCAACGAAGATGTCTTGAACATATGCGGGGCATTCATCCAAGCTTTTCCCAAGAACTTGCAGCACAACTTGCTCACTGTCATCTTCATCATTGGCAGCTGCATAATATTGAGATTGCGACTCTGAAATGAGGTCTCTCCAACTTAGATCGTCGAAGGAGGCTCTACCTTTTTTCCGAAGATCAGTTCCCTTAAGCTTTAGATAAAGAGGGTGGCATTGCTCTCCAAAGAAACAGGAGCGGGCGAGGCTTATGAGGCAGTCTTCAGGGATGAAATGGGAAAAACAAGTATAGGATTTGAGTGCCTCCATAGCTTCGGCAACTGTGAGGCTGGGGACATTGAGCACTGTGACATTTGGGCATGTTACGGACACGTGAGAGTAATATTTTCCCACGTGCTGCATCTGCGTAAGCAAACAAGTCAACAGCTGCTTGCTCCTACTCGCTACCAGTATTTTGCTTCCCCGCATGGAATTCATCAGCCTTAATATCCTTTCGGCGTATTCAAAGTATGGATTCCAAATGTTGTCTAGTGCAAGGAAGATCTCGTTCCTCTCTAGCCCTCTCTCCAAAAAACTCAATGCCTGCTCAATCATCATATGCAGTATGTCAGAACGGCATTGTCGACAGAAGAAGTATCATTACATTATTACACGACGATTAGCAAATTTGATTAACAAGTAATTAAAGGGAGGTACATGCAATAGGAGACAACCCTCCATAAGTGCAAGTAGGCCAGATTATAATGGATCCAAATGCTATTTTGAACTAGTGAAAGGGTCACGATGGCTTTTTAATAAAATCATCAGGTTGAGTTTAACTAGAATTATGTAAGGTGAAGTAGTGTTCGAGAATGTCTCTTTTATTAAGCTATCGAGCGTCCTCCTCGCAAAGAAGCAAACAGAAAATACTAGCAAAGTTTTTGAGATTTGTAGGATTTTTGAACTAAGTTTTGACAACATTGCACCCGTTTCTCTTGTGTTTATCATGGTTTGCTCATTAATATATATACATATATATAAAGAACTCATTAGTATATATATATATATATATATGTGTGTGTGTGTGTGTGTGTGTGTGTGTGTGTGTGTGTCTACATAGATATATAGATAAATAAATCTATATATATAATAAAAAGAACTCATTAACATATATTACATATTTACTTATTTATATATTGCGTGTGCGTATGTGTGTGTGTGTGTGTATGTATATGTATAGGACTTACTAGAATTATGTGGGTGAAGCTTCACTTTATCATTCTAAAAGAATAGAATGCAAGAGAAGTCAAGCCATGTGAGAAAGTGAAATGAAAGGTGAAATAAAAATATCCATTTCATATTTTAAAACCAAAATAACATTTAAGGTAAGTCTCAATCATCACTGAAAACATTGAAAGTATGCCTAACCCAACACATCTCTAAGGCTTCTTTTAGAAAACCAATAAACGAAACCATCACAAGAACCAATAGTAAAGTTCACCAATTACATCGCGTACCATAGGGGGATAATCATAAAAGAAAGCTCGATGTGATTGATTTGACTTCGATGATCTCACACACAGGCATCATTTGGGTGGGGGTAAGGACCTGGTCGCATGTGTTGTCCGTCTTGCTCCTCACCCAGTTACCAGCAGGTAAACTAGAGAGAGAAAATGCAATTACGCAAACATCGGAAATCCTCTAAAGGACTCTTTGCCGGTCCACTCTGATCCATGGGTCGTGCGATACTTGAACTTCATAAAGGTCTGCAATGCTTGCTTCTTTGGGCCGCACTAAAAGCGACACAAAGTTTTCTATGGCTCAGTCATGCATCTACCATCTTCAAGAATCTCCGAAGCTGAAAATTCTTAAAACCACTTCCAACACAAAAAAATGAACATAACCATGCTATGTAAAGTGACTAGAGAAATTTTCCAAGGATGGGTTCCTCCTGAGGGGGGTCTTTCTGAGTGTGTTCTTTGGAACTAGGCTTGCGAGCCAAGATCGGTGCTTCATGATTGATCGTCTCTGCAATGAGGTTAGCTTCCTTAGAGAAAGTATCAACTAACACATTATCCTTATACTAAACACTCACTTCATCTTCATGAAAAGCATCATGCTTGTGAGAAATCACATCTTGATCATGCCAATTATCATGATTTTCCTTATAATCCGAATCATCATGCTCATCCTTACCATGCAATTCATCATGCTTATCATCATGCAAATCCTGTGTGTCATGCTTTGGAGAAGAAGAGACAGAGAGAGTCCTTTCTTCCCGAATCTCTTGCATCTGTGCTTGCACTTGAGAAAAGAGTTGCAACATCTCTTTCATGTGTTGGTCGTTCATTGTTTTTCTTGCTTTGTTCTCGCAATCAAATTTTGTTTCTCTTTCGTCGTCCGAGTTCTGCGCTCTTTTCTACGGGCGCACCCCTTGGCGGCCTTTCGCTCACACCAAGGTTGCTTTTTCCCGCCTCACGTCAACTGGCCCGCCGCTTAGTGCACGGTCCGCTCTTAATGAGTGAAAAGAGGCACAAGGGGAGGCTGGACAAGCTTTCTTTCTTGGGATTTCTGTCACTCTTCGAAAACATGATTAAGAATCAACATGCCCAAGCGAACTTGGGTTCGTGTGACCGCAACAAGCAAAAAAAAGTGGTTCTTGTGGTTCTTTCCTTGAGTTATACAGGACACTAACAAATCTCTGATACCAATGTAAGGTGCTGCGGAAGTGAATGTTGAACTTTGCTCAAGATGAGTGCTCCGAATTGTGCTCAAGGATTCCTTTTACTTACGGAATGGAGGGCCTTCCGTTCCTTTAGTGAGAGAGTGCAATGGACACAACCAAAGTGGTAAACACTGTGAATGAAGGTGCATGAGACTGAGAGATAGAGAAAGAAGAATACGACACCAGAATGTTGTCAAACCCTCCTGCGAAGGTTCCGCTCTCTATGGCGAGAGCGGTCTACTATTGAATGCTTGGACTTGTCGATGATGTCAACGACAGAGAGGACAACGACGAGATGGACTGAAATCTGAAATTGCTAAGGACTAAAATCTGCAAATCTTTATCTACTGAATTCTAACTCTATGTCGACGACGATGTTGATGGAAACGATGTACCGATGACACGTTGAAAACGCAAATGCTGAAATCTACATTTTTCGGGCTGAATCTGCAAACTACATAGGATTTGACCGTGCGGCGAGGATCTACTCTGGGAAGGTTAGATCTGCGAGGTTCAGCACTTCTTCTACGGGTATTGACTGCTAAAAACAGAAAATGTTGGTCTATGGACTAGTTCTGTCGGGATGGAACTACAAAACACCAGATGTCATGCTGCTCCAAAAACGCTAGGGCTGAATTCTGCTTCTGGAGGAAATCTGTTAACGCTAGGACTAATCTGCTGTCTTGAAGTGGTTCTACTGTGTGTGCTAATGTGGAAGCTTCTCTGCAACGCAAAAATGCCAAGGCTGATCTGCTGATGTACAAGTGCTCTTTTCTATTTAATATTGTACAATATTAAGCTAGAAGATACGAAATCTTTCTTTTCAAACAGTGATGATGACGCCTATTAATGACTATTCCGTATTTTTTTTAATGTCTACTTTTCACTTAGCCTCTACTTCTAAGCACCGCATCAAGAGCTTGCACTCAGCACCTGCGTACATAATATCTACATTAACATGGGACCACACCTAAAGAAATCCTTTCTCACATTGTTTTGAATCAATGACCACACTGTGCGATTGTGGCTTGATTGAACTACACTCTACCCCCACTCGCCCCGTTTTGTTAGTGTACATCGTGTGAAAAAGGACTCAATGAATTTTTCACTCCTCCCCCTATCGCACCGGTCCAGCTCTTGCCCATAGTGCTCTTGTCATGTGTGAGCTTGTCACCCTCCTATTGTGTTGTTCTAGCTCTGCGGCCACACCACATAAGAACCTTGAATTACCTTGTTAATTGGATTCCTAATGTTTTTCTAAATCATGTACAAAAGTACTTAGAGACTTTGACACTCCCCATGTTGCGTCATTTTAACTCCTGCCCACACCGCGCGAAGAGGGCATCATACAGCTTGTCACTCCCCCCCTCATCGAGTCGTTCTGGCTCCATGCACACACCATGCACAAAAATCTTGAGTGACCTTATTATTTGGACTATTTTTCTAAATCATGTGCAAAAGCGCTCAAAGAATTTGACACTCCCCATGTTGCATCATTTCAGCTCTTGCCCACACCGCCTGAATAGGGCATCATGCAGGTTGTCACTACCCCCCTCATCGCGTCGTTCTGGTTCCATTTTAGCTCCTGCCCACACCGCGCGAAGAGGGCATCATGCAGGTTGTCACTACCCCCCTCATCGTGTCGTTCTGGTTCCATGCAAACACCATCAAAAAAATCTTGAGTGACCTTATTATTTGGACTTATTTTTCTAAACCATGTGCAAAAGCGCTAAAACACTTTGACACTGGCCATGTTGCATTATTTTTGCTCCTACCCAGACTGCGCGAAGAGGGAATCATACAGCTTGTCACTCCCCCCTCATCTCGTCGTTCTGGTTGCATGCACACACCATGCAAAAACATATTGAGTGACCTTATTATTTGGATTCCATTGGTTTTTCTTATATGTACAAGTTATTAGCAAAAGGCCTATTTGGTGCCACACTATGCCTTGCTTGCACAACAGGATAAGGAGTATTTTTAGAATCTCACTACCCTCTCATGTTGTGTGGGTCATTTTTGGAACACCAATTTGGTGCCACATTACCCAAGGATAGGGGGTTAGTTTTAGAATCTCATTACCCCAATCATGACATGTGGGTTATTTGCATTCACAGATTCACCTTTCCTGCCTAATATAGATGTCTTTTTATATATAGATCTATTAAGCATATTGGACCCAAGCATAGTCACAAAATTTTTACAATATATAACACTTGTAACTTTTAAAAGCTATATTATTTGAAACTTTTGATACCACAGATGAGTCCGAAATGCCCAAAAACCCCGAAAACGACTGGCTATATGCCTCGTTCTGACACCCGGAGAGGTCGGTATGGCCAAAAAAGGCCTCCGGAGGCACTATCCCGTACGGTGCGAGGAGAGGGGTAGCCAGACTTTTTTGGCCATACCGACCTCTCCGGGTGTCAGAACGAGGCATATAGCCAGTCGTTTTTGGGGTTTTTGGGCATTTCGGACTCATCAGTCTGGCTACCCCTCTCCTCGCACCGTACGGGATAGTGCCTCCGGAGGCCTTTTTTGGCCATACAGACCTCTCCGGGTGTCAGAACGAGGCATATAGCCAATCGTTTTCGGGGTTTTTGGGCATTTCGGACTCATCTGTGATGTTAAAATTTTGTCATTTTGCCCTATTTGAAATTTTTAATTATAAGTTGAGTCAAAAGAGATGAAGCAACAAAGTTTTATTAACATGGCTTAAAGGCGGGTGATGAAGATTCTAATAATGATGGTCCATGCCAATGGTTTCTAGATGTCATGTTATAGGATCATGGTCACATGGAAGTCTACATAGAAGAGTGAAAAAATTTCAAGCTCAAGTTTGATCTCAGACAAATGTTAGAATAGTTAAAGGGAAACTTGCCTTAGGAGTTATAGATGAGTAAAATGATTGTGTGGCAAAGGGGAGATAAAGTGTTAATCGTGATGTTGCAATGCTAGAGGAACATATGTTGTAACTTTACAAGGTATTATATTGTGAAAATGAATGTTTTGCAAGGAGATTGAAAGTAAATTTACAAGGAGATTTAAAGTAAATTTACAAGTAATTATATTGTTAAAATGATAGTCTTTTGCAAGGAATGATATTGTAACTTTGCATCTAAATAGTCTCCTCCTTGGAAGGATTGTGATGTTCACAGCAAGGTGGTTGTTGTTGGCTCTTTGATCTCATCCTCTATAATTGCCTCCCTTGGTATCGACTTAGTTATTTTAGTGCATTGCTTCTTCTTTGTCATCCTCCCTTTCTTGTTGATATGAAAAATGAAGTTTGTGCTTTATAATGTGACTTCTGAGAAAACTAAGTGAATCTTTTAGCTTTCAAACCTCCTGTTGAAGAATCCTGCAAAACATTTTTATGTACTTTTAGAAATAGTTGGATCCTTCTCCAAATGCAGATGGCCACCATGGAAATCTATTTATGAAAGTAAGGCTTCAAATTTTTCTATTTACCTTCGAGTTCGTGGATCAACAGGATACAAGTTGACTTCTGTCCATATCCATTTGCTTGCTCCGTTGGCTTTGTAATGCTTGAGCTCGGATGCCTGCAACCTTTGATACACAACCCTCACGGTTTCTTACACTTGGTTGAGCTTGATTTTCATATGGTGTTAACAGCTTAATGAGTTTCTAGGTAGAGTGCAAATAATGAAAAATCTTGTGAGGCTGAAGGGAGATTCTAACCAGAGCAAAACTAGTGAGTTTGGAAAACTTGTGAGGCTAAACTGAGCTTCTAGGAAGAGCAAGACTAGTGAGAAAATTTGGAAATCTTGTGAGGGTGACACGAGAGAAAAATGGTTTCCATGCAGAGTAGAAATGATGGGAAAACTTGTGAGGTTGAAGCGAGCTTGTGGCCGAGCAAAACTAGTGAGAAAAATTGGAAAGCTTGTGAGGGTGAAGAGAACAAAATGGTGGTTCTCTTGCAATGGTGAAGAGAGAAAAACCACAGTGGTCTTGATAGCTAGACCAGAAATGGCGGTCCTCTTGCGAAGGTAGAGACATCTTGAAAGCTTGTGAGGGTGAAGAGAGCCTAATGAAATGGCTTGAGAGAAAGAGTAGTCAGGAAAACCATCATTCAAAAGTGAAAATTTCGTATTTGCCGCCAAGCCAACAAAATAGGTCTAGTAGGGGAGAAAGTAGTGTGAAAATGACATCTTTTATTTATATTGAAAGATGTGTACCGGGATACTCTTTAAATGCTCAAGATATGCTTTGAATATCCAAAACGATCAAATTTGGAGCCGTTTTGACCGTCAAATGCTCCGCTAATTAGCAAGCTAACCAATTCCTTACACAGCCCTTTTTGAGGCCCTTTTGGCCCTAATGGATTAATGAACACTACAAGAGGCTCTTCATATTAGCGACGCTTATAGCGAGGCTCATAGCAACGCCGGCTGGGGTAAAAAAATAACCGAGCGCGCCCAAAAACTCAGATCTTTTTCTTCTCCACACACACACACACACACACACGAGGAGAGGAAGGAGAGCCAGGTATGCTCCTTCCCTCTCCTCATTCTCATGTTCCCTTCCCCTCTTTCTCTCTCCCTCTCTCTCTCTCTCACACACACACATACACACACACACATAGTGTTTTTGAGAGAGAGAGAGAGAGAGAGAGAGAGTACAAACAAAAACAGAAACGCACACACACGTACATAAACAAAGAATGCACACACACATTGAGAGAGAAAAAGAGAGAGAGAGCATGCATAAACAAAAAACGCACGCATTGAGAGAGGAAAAGAGAGAGAGAACATGCATAAACAAAAAACGCACACATTGAGAGAGGAAAAGAGAGAGAAAACATGCATACGATCCAAAAAAACGCACACACATTGAGAGAGAAAGAGAGAGAAACTAATTTAACGTCGTAGGAAACTAATTAAAATTAAAAGACCTAAAGATCTAGCCGACGAGGAGTTGAACTCAAGACCTATTATTCAAGAGGGAAATGGCATAATCAATCTATCATACTTGGCATGGGTGATAGAAAGGTTATACCATTTATCTCTTTTTATTGGCACACACATCCACACACGCGCACACACACAAGAAGTAGAGAGTTATAACGTCGTAGGAAACTATCTTAAAAGACGTTAAAGATTAGGTTATATGTAGACTTACATTAAATTAGATTTAGGTTTATTTTTAACTAGATTTACGTTTATTTAAGCTAGATTTAGATTTACGTTATATTAGATTAGATTTAGGTCTCCATAGACTGCGATGCCTGCATGAAGCGGGTGAAGAAAGCCCTCAATGGAATATAGGGTATTGCTGCCTTCACTCATGGTGGGCTCCGTCGATCCAAAAGTACTGGTGAAATGTCTTCAGAAGATAGGGAAGAAGGTGGATCTTCAGGGCGGCAAGAGTCACTACATCCCCGACACAATGACCATCTAGACAACCTCTAGTCATTAGACTTACGTTAAATTAGATTTAGCTTTATTTTTAGTTTATTTAGATTTACGCTTATTTACGTTAGATCGAGTCCACGCAAGAATTACTTACGGTTTAGGGTTTAGAGTTAGAGGAACAGTGAAAAGATCTATTGTGAAAAGATGTTAAGATGAAGTGAAGTGCTACAGCTAGAGAAGAGGCAAAGGGGTTTTGTCCACTACATGCAGTATCATGTAGACGTGGGTGTGTAGATTTCTTGTACCCACAAATATAGGTATTGACCAATAAAGACGAGATTATAACCCGGTGGTTCTGATCTCCGTGCACCTCTAGACCGAGGTGTGCGGGGATTGGACATGACTAGAGAATGTGAGGTAAAGAGAGAGAGAGAGAGAGAGAGAGAGAGAGAGAGAGAGAGAGAGATAAGACGAAGAATGCCAATAGAATATTAAATTTTTTGTCCAGGTTATAAGTCTTTTATCCTCATTATGAGTAGCGACGAGGATGTGGGACCGTCCAACCGAAACACCTATCTCTCAACGAGGGTCTTATGTCCTTGTAATCAATGCAAGCATGCTGTGCGACGGACAAGACGTGTTTCTTTGCAGCACGTTCGCGAATTTGGCGAGTTAGATCCATCTATTATAGATCGAGTTGTTGCCAATTATAACTCATCGGACTCTGACGCTGGCCAACAAGCAGCAATCTTGCAACCCAATAGACGTGTTCGCAAGCGCTTTGGTCAAGCAGCATATGTGAGGCCACAAGATGTAGCCTCTGACAGCTCGGGGGATGATCATGCAGAGCACATTCCCAACGAGGCAATGTTTGAGCTCGAGATTGATGAAATGATCGAGACGATCATGGATTCAGAAAGGCTTATCTATGATGATATGAAAAGTGAAGCCGATACGCCATTGTATAATGGAGCACGTATGTCTAGATTGAAAGCACTCCTGGTTCTTCTCAACATGCAGGCAAAGTTTGGATGGAGTGACACTAGCGTCACAGCGCTTTTCAGGTGATCTATTACAATTAGTTTACTTTAATAGAACTCTAAATGTATAATGATCTGATAGATTTTTACACGACTGTATCATATTTTTATGTTGTGTAGATTGCTGAAAGAGCACATACTACCAGCTGACAATGTGATGCCACATTCCCGAGATGAAGCAAGAAAGATTTTGCGAAACTTGGGGATGGATTACAATTCTATCCACGCTTGTCCTAATGACTGCATTCTTTTCAGAGGGGAATACATAGACATGAGAAGTGTCCGAAATGTGATTCCGAAAGATATCGAGTAGATCTCCACGGGACAAAAATTCCACAAAAGGTTTTGCGACATTTCCCTCTGCTTCCTCGCATCAAGCATTTCTTCGATGTAAGTCCATGGCCGCCCTAGCATCATGGCATGAGGAAATAAATTTCGGATGGTGTGCAACGAATTCCTGCAGATTGCGTAGCGTGGAAACATATAGATGGAACATGGTCGGATTTTGCCAGGGAAGCTCGAAATTTGCGCTTAGGCCTGGCTATGGATGGCGTAAATCCATTTGATCAAAGATCAACATCTTACAGTGTATGGCCCGTTGTCATCGTCAACTACAACATTCCCCCGTGGTTGACTACGAAGAAGGGACACCTATGGCTAAGCTTGATTGTGCCAGGGCGATATAAAGTGGGGAATATGGATGTGTATCTTCGTCCACTATTGGAAGAGCTACAACAATTGTGGATTGGCATAGAGGTGGTGGATATGAGCCGACACACAGGACGACGGAATGCTTTGATCAGAGGCATTCTAATGTGGACCATGCATGACTATCCCGGGCTAACAGAATGCTCAGGTGATCTATTGACACTCCTCACTCAGACACTGTAAATCTTGTTTTTTCCCATAGTTGATCTATTATCATGTGTATACATGCAGGGCTTCAAACAAGCGGATACAGAGCATGTGTCACATGTGGACCTAGACTGAATGCACGTAGGGCACCCTCACTGAAGAAGCAAATCTACGAAGGTCATCAAGCGTATCTTCCAGAGAATCATGTGTTACACGATGGCTTTTTGGGAAGAGAGCCACCAAGGATGTCTGCACAAGCATGGTTAGAGCAGAAGGAGATGTGCGATGACGGATTGCCTCCAGGGATGAAGAGACTATCTCTATGGTACGAGTTACCATACTGGCCCCGACTCATGATCAATCACTTGCTCGATCCAATGCACATATTCAAGAATGTGGGTAATCTACTATGGGACCATTTGACCGGCAAGAAAGATACTTTGGGAGCCAGAGTTGACCTTAGAAATGTGGATCGTATGCAGCAATATTGGCCACAAACAACGTCTGATGGATCGATAAAACTCCCTAAAGCACCATGGATTTTCACAGGAGCCCAAGAACGCAAAGTAAAAGAGACCATTCGATCTTTGCGGACCCCCACTGGCGTAATCCACTCGCTCCAAACGTGTTTTACTAAAGAAGGGAATCTTACCGGTTTGAAGTCACACGATTGACATAAAATGTGTCAGGTACGCTCATAGTGGACTTTAATATCATTGCATAAAATGTGGACTTTAATATCATTGCTGCACATACTTTACAGTTTATTTTACCGGTTGCCATTGAGGGATGTTTGTCTCTCGACATCCGTAACACAATCTACAAACTTGCAAAGTTGGTGCAATGGATCTCACAAAAGGAGATCAACGTAGACTCCATACCATTCGCCAAACTAAATGCTGCGGAGCTTGTGTGCATGTTTGAGAAACATTTTCCTACTACAATGCTAACCATTCAGGTGCATCTTCTTGTTCACATAGTTGATGAGGTGGAAATAGCTGGCACAGTTCATTCCAGATGGATGTTCTTCTTAGAGCGTTTCATGAAAACGCTTAAGGGATATGTGCATCAAAAGGCACGTCCGGAGGGTAGCATGGCAGAAGGTTGGTTGGTATCAGAGTCCCTAGTGTACATTGGAGAGTGGCTAGACGGATTTGATAAATCCCGGGACACGCTATGGCGAACCATAGATGATGAGCGCATATCTCGGATTGTCATGTGCAATCTCGGTGTTGAGAAGAAGATGACGGAAGATCTAGAGGCTAAAATCAACCGATTTTGCATGCTTCACAATCCAGTGATGCAAAAGTGGATTTCACAATATGAGGATGCAAAGCAAGAGCGACAAAGGGCACGAATCGAATGGAGACGAGGAAGACGACCACCGATGCACTATCCAGCGGTTCTGGAGAGCCTACCAACCTTCATGAGCTTAAGATGGTTGCACAACCAATTGAAAAGCGCACAACAATGCGGTGACGAAGTGACTGAAGAAGAGTGGGAGTACTCTCGGGGTTGCGCGATCAAGGTAAGTTTGCAATGTACGACTAGCAAGTGACTTTATTTATAAACGTTTGAACGGCCACTCATAACCTTTGTTCGTTGTAGTATAAGTCATACACAGCAGCATGGTGTAAAGGTCGACATTTTAGGGTGGAACGAATCGACAAAAAGCGTTTTACTCAAGATTGTGGAATCGTGTCAAAATTTGAACAGTCTAGTCGACGACGTTCCTCTGATGCAGATCCTGTGGTGGCGGAACTCACTTACTTCGGCATGCTGCAAGAGATTTTGAGGATCGATTACAGAAGATTTTTTGTCGACTTGTTCGACGTGCAATGGTTCAAGATAATCATAGAGGGTCGCAACCCTACTGTGCGTAGAGGAGAGTCTGGTTTTCTTGAGGTGGATTCTACTAAGAAATGGACTGACCTAAGAGACACTTTCGTACTACCCGAGCATTGTGAACAAGTAAGTATGTAAATAGTTAACATCCCCCTTTTACAAGTTATGTGCTTGAAAGCTCTCATGTAAGTTATGTGGCTCTGGCAGGTAATATTTCATCCTACAAAGTCTACATCAAACTGGTGGTACGTCATAGAGGTAGCCCCTTGTAGTGCAAGGACATATGAAGGCTACCATGTGCCAATCACAACGACATCAATGGAGGAGATCAGAGAAGATGCTCAATCAAAAGCCGCTGCGATGGTGCTAGACGAGCATCAAGATGCTACTACTCTATATGGGGTGCATGCAGAGGAGCTACAAAATGAAACAAAGGATATGTGTTTAAACGGAGAGCTCTATATAGATATAGGAAGTTATGCTGAGTTATGCGAGGATGAGAGAGAGATCTCTTAAAGCCACAAATATTGTATTTGAACAATTTTGCTCCGTGTTGTAAAAGCTCTGGCTCTCTAAGTACCTTCCATGGTGTATAACGCTCTTTTCTACTCGCGCTCACATCTTTTGATTGAAAATTTTGAGTTTTCGACTTGCCTCTTCTATCACTCGATTCATTGTGTCATTGTATTTATATGCGTCATTACGTCATTGTATTTAATGGTCTTTGCGTCATTGTCTACTCTATTCATTCAATATTAAGTTTAAATATTCGTGTGTTTAATGCAGGTATGGATGATGAGGAGTTTCTTTCTTCTTTGTCACCGCAGCAGAGATAGTGGTACGTGGAGCGTCATCGCTCTGGCGCATCATCGCCCGTTCCTAGTCCATCCGCATCCCCCTCTCTTTCGGAGCATTCGGCGCGCTCCGAAGCTTCGGCGTCGACGAGACGAGCTTCACACTCGTCTAGACACCGGCGCTCTAGTGGTGGCGGTGGCGGTTGTTGTGGGGATTCCGCCACCGATGCCTCCACACTGCCTCGTGTTCGACGAGGCTCTTTACCCTCCCCTTCTTTGCCCGCCCCCACACCAGCCACAGCATCGCCATCTATGCCAGGTTTTGCACGGCTGACTGTTCCTAGAAGCTACACACCTCTACCTACTCCGCCAAGAGCCACCCCACTCGACACTCCTCGCTTCAAGGGCCAGACGCCGGTGGAGACACCTAACGTCCGTACCCCCATCGACACGCCGCTAGAGACCCCTGCCGGGACACCCAGGTTCACGCGTCACCGGCCAGAGGGCTTGCCTTACTCCGTCGACATCAGCGGCGGCATCATCATGGATGATGACGGCAAGAAGGTGATCTCGCGCATGCGTGGTCTTTGCTCTCAGCTGTTTAGACACTACATACTAAACAAATGGAGTGAAGTACCAAGTGATTTAAAAAACAGAGTCACCAGCATACTTCATGATGAGTTTCTCGTTCCAACACGGGATCAGCGCTTCAATGAAGACCTGATGAAGATTCGAATGCGCGAATACTGCAAACACAAGCGTTCCGAAGTGCAAAAAGCAATCAAGAATGGGTGGAACAGGCCAGATTGGCTGGCCAAAGAAGATTGGAAGAATGCGAAGAAAGCAGCGCGCGAGAATCCCGACAAGTGGAAGCAACAAAAGGATGCAGCCAGAGCGCGAGTAGAGGCAGGGAGCTCGCACCACTTGGGGAGCGGTGGATGGGCATCATTTGAGGCCGATTTTGTAAGTGTTTTCACATTGCTCTTTATGCATGTTCGATAGTTTAGGGTTTATGAGTTTTTTAGTTCTAACATAATGAAATCTTTGTATGTTTTGACAGTGGTCGATGACAGGACGTGATCCCACACCGTACGAGCACGAGTACGCAGGCAGGAAGGGCTTAAACGCCCTGATGGACATTCTCAGTTCTCGCGGGCGGCATGGTTAGTATTAGGGTTTACTCTTTTTTATTTTTTGTATTGTTTTATAAATGTCGTTATATGTTTATACTTACTGAAAGCTGTCTTATTGTCTTTTTTTGTAGAATCCGACAGATACGCCGCTTGGACGCGATGAGACGTCTGACTAGACGACGTCAGTTTAGCCGTAGCTAGATAGAATTAGTTTAGGGTTTCTCATAGCTTATGTATCATGAGACGGATTTTATACGTCTTTTTGAACCATGTATATTATTACATTTGTCACCGCAGTTCCTTTGGCCAATCAATTCTTTATGCCTATGATGTTGTACAATTGTCATTATTACATTTGCCAATCAATTCATTTTGCCTATGATGTGTACAATTGTCAATTTTGCAAACAATGCGTCTTGTGGGTGACTATTTTGGGTCTATTATCTACCTTTGCACTTTTTTTAAAAAGTGAATCAAGTACAATATGGTTGATGGGTGGCAGGGCATTCAATGCCCTGCCACCAAAAATAAATTCTCTCGGGCGTCGCTATAAGCGTCGCTATTTATGACTCTGTAGCGTCGCTATGAGCGTCGCTATAGTCTTTTGTGTAAACGTCGCTATAGGCGTTGCTATATGCGTCACTATATAGCGACGCCTATAGCGACGCTCTCGTAGCGACGCTCGTAGCGACGGTTTTAGCGACGCCGGGGGTTATAAAAACCCAGTGTATTTCCGTCGCTAACAGCGTCACAAGAGCACACAACCTCTTGTAGTGGAAAAGTTTATTCTCCCTCAACGCTTCAAAAATTACCTAGAGGTGTTGCTTATGCTCCTCAATGGATTTGGATTAGATGATGATATCATCAAAGAACACTCCAATAACATAGGGTAGGATCAAAATATTTTCTCCATCAAGCGGTTGAATGTGCTGGAGTATTTTTCAAGCCGAAATGCATGACAAGATATTCATAAAGACCAAACGTTGTGTGAAACGTGGTTTTTATGATATCTTCATTCACTATCCTTATTTGATGATAGCCACTTTTAAGGTCAACCCGACTGAAGTAGGTCAAGCCTTGTAGATTATTGAACAGATATTCTACCCATGGTACAGGAAATCTAGTTTTGATAGTGATACGGTTTAGTGCTCAATAGTTCACACACATGCAGTATGCGCCATATTTCTTTTGCACTAGAAGGACTGGTGAACAAAAGGGAGAGGAACTAGGCCTCACCATCCCTTTATCTACTAGTTCATGCACTTGCCTCATAATGTCCTCTTGTTGGGCTTGAGAAACTCTATAAGGAGGCTTATTAGGCGGTGAGCTCCCAAGTAGAAGTTTTATGTTATGGTCATCATCCCCTCATTTTAGAGGGATGTCTTTGATAAAAAAATCTTGGAATCCATTTAAGAAATTAGACAACTCTAATTTTTCTTGATTCCTATCATCTTTACCTTAAACATTAGGGTCATCAGTGGATTCTTTGACAAAAATCATGTACGTAGAAATCAAGATTTTCATTCAATTATCAAAAGTAGGTGAATTTATAAGTGGTATAATACAACCAAACTTATTAGCATCTATATGCATGCTCTTTTCCCTGTAGGTGAAGTAGATTTTCCTTTCAGGGAACTTTATGTTGGCAGCCATGTGGTTGAACCATGGTACCCCTAAGACAGCATCCTCATGTTGGAGAGGGTTTGTCGACATAACTTTGGACATGAAACCTCAACTTCCCAATTAAGGGCATGACGGAGGCTTGTTTTCCCTTGAATCTCCATTAGTAGTGATCATATCTCCCATCTCGAAAGCTTTTATGACCAACTTGGTGGCCAACTCCTTTGATATAAAGTTGTGAGTAGAGCCAGGGTCAAAGAGAATAAGGGCATCATGCTCCCACACCTTTCCCCAAGCATAGGAAAGGGATGAGCCTTTGCAATGTGTATCCTCTTTTGGAGCTTCAACCGTGGAAGCTCTAGGAGTGTCATTGCGTACATTTATTTTGGGGCGAGAACAATAACCATGTCCTTGCTCCCCACAATTAAAGCATTTATGGTCTTTACAAAAGGCCTCTAATTCTATGGGAGAGAGCTTATTTTTATTTCTCCTTGGCCTTGTTATTGTTGTTGTTGGTGTTTCCTTGGGAAGAGTTTTGGGCATTGCTCTTCCCTTTAGCTTCATTTTGATCCTTGTTTTCCATGGCATTTAAATTTCTTCTCACCCCTTGTTTTAAATTGATCCTTGAAGCAACCATAGTGTGGTGGATGACTTTGGTGATAGTGCTAGGCCGTTGTGAATTGACATACTCGGCCATTTCTTCAGGTAATCCTGCACAAAATTCAGCTTTTGTTTGGCTAAGTCTATCCTTTGAAAGATGGTAGCTGTGAGATGTAAATACCAAAACTTGTCTACATATTTGTGAATAGTCTCGTTAAAGAGTAGCTTCAAACTTCTCATTCGGTGAGCACTTTGTCCTTGGAATCGCTTGCAAGGAATTTCTTCATTATGGAAACTCGTAGAGTTGTCCATGTTCTTGGCGTTTCGCTATTCCCATGGAGACTAGCCTACCATTGATGGGCAGACTTTTGGAAATGCATAGCTACATGGCATAGCTTGGAGGACTCTGTGAAGTCCTCGTCTCCAAAGGCCGCATTGAACTATTGGATGAAGATCAAAACTTTGTCTATAGCACCAAAGGTGCCATCATAGGTGAGAAAAAGATGCTCTTTTCTCCCTCCTTGAACTTGTTTAGCTTGTAAGACCTTTTCCAAGAAGCATGGGATTTGCAATGTCCTCTCATCTTATATTTTTTAGGATAATAGCCATTGCTTTCATCGGAGAGGAGGAAGATGATGAAAATGGAGAAGAGGGTGACCTCTTTCTTCTCTTTTTCTTCCTTTGTTTCCTCCCTTCCTTGTCAGAATGACGAGGAGAAGGACAATGCGGCGATTTTTTCCTCTTAAGAGGAGTTGGTAATCGTTGAGACCGCCGTCTTCATGGAGCCACATCCTTCAAATCACTTCTTTCTCTTTCAACGGTTTCTTCTTCTTCTTCCCGCACCGGAGAGAGTATTCTTTTGGAAGTCTCATTAAGAGGCTTCCTAAGCTCTCTCTTGTCTTGGGGAGTTTGAAGGAGGCCATAGCTGCAAAGTTGTTGGGTAACTTCGGCTTGTAGGGCAGGGTTGCCCATAGCTTGTTGCAGCCTAGTGACAAGGTAGTTCACAAGCATGGGGATATCTTCAGTAGCACCTTCATGTGAAAAATCAAAGTTATCAACATTCATTCTACTCTCTTTATTATTGCCAGCCATGTTAATTAAAATTATGTAAGTAGTACTTTGTACTTTGGTAACCTCAAAACCGTAGTTGCTACCCTTATCTACTCTTGAAAATCGGCTCTCAAACAACCAGACTCATGGTTTAGAGATTGTTGATTGCAAAGAGTAGTGGAGAGGGTCTAACAGTGCCCGACGGATTATGGTACGTTCCTACAGAGTTTTCTATTAGCTCAATAATGGTTAAGCCAAAGGCAAGTCCCAAAAGACTCCATTATTAAGTCTAGAGTTCTCAATGGTGTACCTTGAACTAAGTTCTTCCCATCGAGAAAATAGATCCCTATCCAACTTACCCTCTTGCAATTAACAAGTACAACCTTTCGTGGACAACTAAAGGACCTCTCTTCTTAAGCAAGAAAAGAGAAACCAATAGCTCTCATACCAATGTAACGGAATTGGACTTGTAACATGGAAAGTAGCGGAATTAAAATAACTATAGTGATCATTTTTAAGAGAATTCTTGAAGAGCATAAAGAGAAGACTTGATGATAGATAGAAACATATTCATTATACCTAATTAGCTTGGCATGAACCATACTTTGCAAGAGAGAGAATTAGAGAAGTTGACAACAGTTGAGGACCAGATTTACTTGGAGCCCGTCCCCCCTCCAAAAGGCTTTTAATTATAGATTCTCCCATAATGAGAGACTTGGTACAATACAATCTTTGTGTTCCTTAAGACCTAATGGATGCAATGAAGATAGAAAGCTTCATGAAACAAAATTATGCCCTTAATCAACTTAATGAAAGAATTAACTTATCCCCAGTCTCAGTCCCAAGACCTCAAACACCCTCAAAGGTGGAGAGAGCTAGTAGGGAATGAGGGTAGGAAAGAGGAAGAAGAAGTAAAATACGATACCTTCCTCACCATAGATTACTCTTGTAGCTTAGCTTAGCATAGTAATATAGATGGTAGAGAAGATGAGTATTCCATTGAATCTGGGCTCTTGGTTGGATTTGCATTCCATAGCCAAGAGTTGTTGGTGTAGACTCTCAACTTCTCAAGCTTGGAGAAGGAGATGGAGTTCTTTGCTTCACACCATCAACGTGTGTGTGTGTGTGTGTGTGTGTGTGAGAGAGAGAGAGAGAGAGAATGATAATAAGGATGTCCAAATCAGCCCCCTCTCATGCTTGGTTGACCCTTCTCTCTCTCTCTCTCTCTCTCTCTCTCTCTCTCTCTCTCTCTCTCTCTCGTATTATTTAATTATATTATTTGGACAAGTGTCCTCTTTTTCCTCTTTGAGCGAAAGAGTTTTATTATTTATTTAAATGCATCTAAATTCTCATTGTCCCCTTTAAAGCCTATCCAATAGGATTAAAGCACATCATTAGGGCAAAATGGGGAGGATCTTGACATGTGTCTTTTATGCTTCTTAAGAGATTATGTTTGAATTGAACACTTCAAGCACCTTAGTCATTTAAGCATGACAGGCACCTCAAGCTTGGGCAAGGTTCCCACAAACACCTTAAGCACCTCAAGCTTGGGTGGGGTTCCCACCTCAAGGGCAGCCCCAACTTGCTTAAGGTTCTAGGTCTAAGGAATTCTAACACTAACTTGTGGAGGTCTTTAATGAAACTAACCCTAAGGGTTTCTAAGCTCCATTATATGCACATGTCTATATTCTACTTCTTGTTCCCATTCATCTCCCCCATATTAATTAATGATGAGCTCAACATGAGAAAGTATTTTAGGAATAGGTAGATATTAGATTTTTATGACATGTGTGTTGAGTCTATGGCACGAGAGAGAGAGATTGCGAGAGAGAGAGAGAGAGAGAGAGAGAGAGAGAGAGAGAGAGAGAGAGAGAGAGAAAGAAGCACTCGATACTCGAGTGTTGAATGTGAATTTTAGGCAACTTTAGGGTACATAGTACTAAGTACATACCAATCACAAATCAACCTAGGTTTGAATTTTGTTTTTTGAACTTGAAAGTTCAAATCCTCAACCTGGAGGACAATCTTGTCTAATATATATATATATATATATGTATGTATGTATGTATGTATGTGTGTGTGTATATATATATACATACATACATACACACACACACACACACACACACACACACACACACACACACACACACACACACACACACCACACACACACACATATATATATATAATATATATATATAAAAGCAAAGTCTCTTCAACATAGAGGGAGCTTAGGTTTTGCCATTTGCAACTAAAATGAAGATGTCTAGATCCTCTTAAGCTAAAATTTGAGAAAGTTCCCCGATCCTCCTCCTTGACTTTCCATGGCAATTGGAGCAGGCATTGGATAAAGTAAACATAAATTTCTCTCAATGCTCACTACGGAATTGAGAGAGAGAGAGAGAGAGAGAGAGAGAGAGAGAGAGAGAGAGAGAGAGAGAGAGAGAGAGAGAGACTCCACATGCGCACACTCCTGCCTTTTGCCTAGCTGTGTGTGTGTGTGTGTGTGTGTGTGTGTGTGGTTGTGTGTGTGTGTGTGAGAGAGAGAGAGAGAGAGAGAGAGAGAGAGAGAGAGAGAGAGAGAGAGAGAGAGAGAGAGAGAGAGAGGTCTCTCTCCCATCCCTCCTACTACGCCAACACTCTTTCCCCTATTTAGCATGGGTGCACTTCCTTCCTCAGCTCCGTCTGTGGAGAGAGAGAGAGAGAGAGAGAGAGAGAGAGAGAGAGAGAGAGAGAGAGAGAGAGAGAGAGAGAGAGAGAGAGAGAGAGAGACTCCACATGCGCACACTCCCGCCTTTTGCCTAGCTCTGTGTGTGTGTGTGTGTCTGAGAGAGAGAGAGAGAGAGAGAGAGAGAGAGAGAGAGAGAGAGAAGAGAGAGAGAGAGAGAGAGAGAGAGAGAGAGAGAGAGAGAGAGAGAGGGAGGGAGAGATGCAATAGGCATTGTACGCCAACTATGGTGTACTTCACAAGCACAAAAAGTGCTTAGAGTGATTACTATCTAGGTGTTTGTCTAGTAAAATGTGCTAATTTTAGGATATTTCAACAAGGGCATGACTAAGAAGACATGGGTTGTTTGTAGCAGATGAAAAGTGAGGGCAATCTCCATATGCAGTTGATCTAGGCAAAAGAATTCACAATGATATTGTTAGTGAGGGATATTGAAAAAATAGGTGGTGCTTGGAGTGTCGGGATTTTCATGTATGTCAAGTGTAGTGTCCTTCAGAAAGCAAAGAAAGTGCTTCAGGAGCTTTCTATCCGGGACATCATGCACTGATTGTGGAATTTGCCCAACTAAGGCAAATGCATATGCAAAATGTGATGCTTAAAGGAGCTTCTTGTCTAGAATGTCTCTTGGAGTGCATTCATTGTGGCATATGCCTAGGAGGGGTAGTTCAAGGAAGCTGTGGCTAATTTCAACAAATGCGAAGCAAGGACATCCCTACAAATGCAATTACCTGCACTTGAGGATCTCCATGCATTGATTGTTGAGATATGCCCAAGAGCTGTAGGGTGAGGAAGTTGTGGGTTGTTTTCAGCAAATGTCAAGCAAGGGTGCCTCTCCACATGCAATCACCTATGGCTAATTTCAACAAATGTGAAGCAAGGACATCCCACAAATGCAATTACCTGCACTTGAGGATCTCCATGCATTGATTTTTGAGATATGACCAAGAGTTGTAGGGTGAGGAAGTTGTGGGTTGTTTTTAGCAAATGTCAAGCGAAGGTGCCTCTCCACATGCAATCACCTATACTTGAATCTTCAAGGCATGTGGGACTACGAAAGATGTTGATACAAGCAAAGTTTTCACGATGATATTGTTAGTCGGGGTTGTTGAAAAAAAATGCGTTCTTGGGAATTTCTTGGGCAACATGTATGAAAAATTTTTGCACCTAAGAAGCTTCCTCTTTGGAAGTTCATCTCTTGGAGTAGTGCATTCATTGCGGCATATGTTGAGGAGGGGTAGGGCGGAAAACTTGTGGGATGTTTTCAGCAGATGGGAAATGAGGGCATCTCTCCATATGCAATCACCTTCGCTTGAGGGGCTCCCTGTCCGAACATCATATCTTACAATGGAATTATTCTTGGATATGCCCAAGAGGGGCATGTCCATGAATCTCTTGGATATTTTCAGTGGGTGAAAAGCAAGGGTGTCTCTCCAATGCAATTGCATCTCCCAAGGCATGTGGGCAAATGGGCTGGTGAAAAAAGACATCCGACTTGGGAATTTCTTTTTCGACATGCACTAGGAAGAGAATGGGGTCTAAGAGGGCCTCTTTATTTGGCAGTTTAAGGAAGTCAAACCTTTAGTATTAAGAAAGTAATGAAAGGACAGCTTTTGAATTCGAACAGGCAAAATGACTAGTTTATTTGAATTCAAGGTTTCCCTCCAAAATGGAATTTACAATTTAGCAAGTAAAACCATATCATGTAGAATATTTGTGGAAAGAGCACAACGCGTAGATTGCATATCTATGATCTCTGCTCAAATCGGAGATCGAAGGCCGAAAATCATTAAAAAAATTTCTACCTCCTTTTTGGGGGGAAAAGTGCATCCTTTGGCCACTCTTACACATCTCTTACATACCCACCATTCTTGCACACATGGCGTACACCTTTTCGTCAAAATGTTAATTACATGCATAAGCTCATGGCAAATAAAGAGGCTTTCCTACACCCATCCTCCTCCCAATGCATGCAAAATGTGGTGTGATTAAGGAGCTTCCTGTCTAGATTGTTCTCTCTTGTTCATTTATTACGACCTATGCCTTGAAGGAGCAAGGCAAAGAAGTTGTGGGATATTTTTAGTGGCCGCAAAGTGAGGGCATGCCTCCATATGCAATCACCTATGCTTGAGGATCTCCCTATGTAGAACGTGTCTTTGAATGCATTGAATGCGGGGTATGCCCAAGAAGGGTGGGGTTAGGGAGCTCTTGGATGTTTTAGAAGATGCAAAGCGAGGCAGACTCTCCATATGAAAACACCTATGCTTGGATCTTGAAGGGATGTGGCACTCATCTAGGGAAAAGAATTCACAATGAGATTGTTAGTCAAGGGTTGTTGAAAAAAGTGGCGGTGTTGATGTGAAGAGTGGTGTCCTTCAGAAAGCAAAAAAGATGCTTCTTAAAAGGAGCTTCTTGTCTGGAATGTCTTCTCATGGAGTGCATTCATTGTGGCATATGCATAGGAGGGGTAGGGTGAGGAAGTTGTGGCTAAATTCAATTAATGAAGCAAAGAAATCCCTATGGATGCAATTACCTGCACTTGAGGATCTCCGTGCATTGATTGCCGAAATATGCCGAAGAGCCATAGGGTGAGGAAGTTTATGGTTGTTTTCAGCAGATGTGAAGCGAGGGTGTCTCTCCACATGCAATCACCTACTCTTGCATCTTCAAGCCATGTGGGACTACACAAGATGTTTTGATGGGCAAAGAATTCACGATTTATTTTTAGTTGGGGTTTGTTGAGAAAAACATTTGTGCTTGGGAGTTCCTTGGTCAACACCTATGCAAAATTTTGGTGCACCTTAGAAGCTTCCTCTTCGGCATGTCATCTCTTGGAGTAGTACATTCATTGCATCATATGTTGAGGAGGGGTAGGGTGAAGAACTTGCGGGTTGTTTTTGACAAATGCAAAATGAGGGCATCTCTCCATATGCAATCACCTTTGCAAGAGGGTCTCCAAGTCTCGGACATCAAATCTTACAATGCATTTATTGTTGGATATGCCAAAGAGGGGCATGGCCAGGAAGCTATGGGCTATTGTTAGTGGGTGCAAAGCGAGGGTGTCTCTCCAGATGAAATTTCATCTCCCAAGGCATGTGGGAAAAAGGGCTCCTGAAAAAAGTCATCTGGCTTGGGAATTTCTTTTTTAACATGTATGGAAAAAGTGGTGTGCTTAAGGAGCTTCCTCTTCAAATTAGCCTCTCTTGGAGTGCATTTATTACGACCTATGCCTCTAAGGAGCAGGGCAAGGAAGTTGTGGGCTATTTTCAGTAGATGAAAAGAAACAAGATGCTTCTAGATACAATCACCTATTCTTGAGGAGATTCCTATCCAAAACGTGTCTTTGAATGCATTGATTGTGAGGTTTTCCCAACAGAGGTAGGGCTAGGAAGCTCTTGAATGTTTTATCGGAAGCAAATGTAGGTCTCTCTTGATGCAATAATCTAAGTTTCCATCTTCAAGGCATGTGGGATTGAAAAAAATGCCATTCTTAAGAATTACTCAATTATTGATTGGTTGATTGCATGGCTCCTCCCGCCACACATGTCAACAAATAATCATTCTAGAAAAATTAGTCCCGGTAGTGCTCAAAGAACACACGTTCAAGCACAGTGACAACGATCAGAAGAGAGAGAGAGAGAGAGAGAGAGAGAGAGAGAGAGAGAGAGAGAGAGAGAGAGAGAGAGAGAGAGAGAAAGAGAGAGAGAGAGAGAGAGAGAGAGAGAGAGAGAGAGAGAGAGAGAGAGAGAGAGAGAGAGAGAGATTTGGGTTAGGTTAAGTGCACGGCTTGAAGAGAGACATTCAAGACATAATAACACTAAAGAGATTGGGGAAGGATGTTGAAGAACAGCAGCCAACTTACTTAAGAGTAATCATGCGAGTAAGTCTAAGGCTCTCTCTAGCTACAAAGGTGATGGGTGGGACAGACCACCGACCCATAGGGTCTAGACCACTAGCGTTCGCAGGGCGAGCACAAAAGGTTCCTCCCCCTCACCTAAAAGGCATGCATGCTATATATTGTTTTGTAAAAGTATTGAATTAAATTAGAAAAAAGGGAAAATTGCAAAGGCCCCATAGGCAGGAGAGGGGCAATCGTGGCTCTAGGAAGGGGAGCCTAAGAGAGGAATTAGAAAGGGGGAAATAGAGAACAATAACTATCAATAACATACATTCTAAGGGGCTCATATAGTGACAAGATGATATTCCTCCATTGTTGATTTTTGTAACACTTTTACATCAAATAGGGTAGCTTCCTTAATACAGCCCTTAATCTCCTTCATAGTGTTAAAAACTCCAAGGGACAATGGAAGTGATGAAAGGGAATGTGAATGCCCAAAGACTACCTTGTTTCTTTCATTTCATGTATGCCACAAATAAAGACATCTTAGGAAAGTCCAGAATGGGATAGCTGTTTTCACCTAACAATAATGCCTTCCAAGAAATGGAGTTGTGATTGAACATGGTTTTTGAAGCTCCACTTTGAAGGGCGTTATGTTTGAAGCTGACGAAGAGATGGAAGATAGATTCCTCACTAGATTTGCATCTCTTGCAGATCCCATCATCAACCCCAATACTTTTTGCTTTGGAACCAGACAAGATACCTTTATGCAAGATAAGCCACATAACTGTGTCTTCTTGGTAGAGGATAAGCCCAAATATAATTAAATCTTTATGACAACTGCTTTACGTTCCATGAGATTCCCCATTTTCTGTAGAGTTTGCCAACCAAAGTTGAATCCATGAGTCTATTACCTACATCTGAGTATATAAGATGGTAGAACTTAAACAAGGGGATATTTCTCCTAGGAATTTGAGGCATCATGTATCTCTGAATCTTTGATATTCTCTCCAAAACCAGGTTGGACACCCTTTGGTAAGTTTTTATTGTTGCATCAACACCTGTTAGATACCCATTGTACACATCCTTCCAAACTCTGACTCTTGCTGTGGGACACTTGTGGCTTTCCTTGTAAGTTGGTCCCTTTGGGGCAAGATTTGCTTGCCAAACCAAATAGAATCCAGCAACCACATACCACATGGAGGAATTCACTGGTCTGAAAGAGTCCATTCCTTTTTATTAAAACTCAGCCAAGCATTTCAGAACCTACAAGACAGGTCAGAACTCCTTGGGGTAAAGTTAGAATTGGAGGCTAGAATTTCCTGTAGAGTGAGAGCAGACCAAGAGTTGTAATTATTGATTCTGAGCTATTGGAATTTCTCTTGATCAAGGTGGGCCAGTGATCATTAGAAGATATAGATCTCATTACCCATTTGCTTGCTAGCTTGGCTGCTAGGTACTGAAGGTTGAGGATTCCCAATCCTCAACCTTCATGCATGGAGGATTCCCAATCCTCCATGCTCTGGGTTTATGAAACAGGTCTTCCATGCCACTTTGGGCACTTTCTTGAGACCTTATAAGTAGCCCCATAAGAATCTTCTAGCCAATGTAAACACTTTGTTGAGTCGGAACTGAGAAGGCTTCCAACAAGACATAAAAAAACCACAGAAGACAGTAAGTAGTGGTTAAGCACAAAAATCCTGGCAGACAGATTAGGTTGGTGATTTTTCCATGTGAATAATCTCCTTCTACATATGTTGAGTACCCGGTTCCATCTCTAGTGGAAGGAGACTTTGAAGCCCATAGGAATGCCCAAAAGCTTGAAGATTTGGCCATCCTCAATTTCTTTACAATGAGCTTGTGTAATTGCAACAGGACCTCAGGGGGTGCACTATGTAATCATGGTAATGTATAACGTGAGTTCGAAAGGAGGGGTTTCAAAATACAAAAAAAATAGTTAATTAAATAGTGATACATTAAAATAAGCGGTTTTTATATTCAGTTTTGAAAAAAGATCCTAAAATAAGGGGTCATTTTATTCATTCAGACATGTTAAAAGAGGGGTTTTTTTAATACCTCAAAAACGCAGGTTATATAGGGGGGTATTGAATGGTGAACCCCCCAAGAACAGGACAAGGTCCTTTGGACACTTTAAAGCCTATTTTGGAATGGTTGATGTTGGAACCACTAGCAAGACAAAAACCTTCAAGGCATTCCTAGAAAAGTTTCATTGACTTTTCATCATTTTTGATTATGGCATTAGTGTCATCTACAAACTGTTGCAAGCATAGCTAGTCACCACAGTCTTCAACATATATTGCTTTAAGCTTACCTTGTTGTAGCATGTCCTTACCCAGCCAACCAAGAGTATCGGATGAGATAGCATAAAGCAGAGGTGAAAGAGGACAACCCTGCCTTATAGATCTAGGTAAAGGAAAAGCTTCAGTGAGAACAACATTGATTGAAATCCTGATAGAAGCATTACAAAGTAGTAAATGCATAAATCTTATGAAGACCTTTCCCAAACCCATGTCCTATACAGTCTGAAGAATGAATTCCCATTTAATCTTGTCATATGCCTTATCAAAGTCTATCTTGAAAAAGATATAGTCGTGCTCAGTTTCCTCTGCATATTCCATTCCTTCCCAAAGTGAAATGATAGCATCCAGAATGAATCTCCCCTTTATGAAACCTTTTTGCTCCTTCAAAATGAACTAGTCTATCAGAGGGCTGAGTCTTCTAGCTAAGGAGAGTGAAAAAATCTTGTATAACATGTAATTGGCCTCCAATTAGACAAGTCCTCTCTTGAGCCCTTTTTGTGTAGAGTTTGACTACTCTTGCATTGATTGAGGGAGAAAGAGATTTTGAGTCCAAGGCTTCTGGCCAGATCAACATAAGATATGGAACCATGAAATCTTGGTATTGAAAAAAAAAACTCATTAGGAATGCCATGCATGCTAGTACTCACGTTCACTAGAAGTTGCTACAATCCCTTTTTTAGGAGACACACTTTAAAGAGACAACCAACAACCAACTCCAGGGAAAATTCCTTTCCTGTAGCTTGGTTATTAGCAGGTCAAAATGGTGTTTCTCTACTGGAGTGATGCAAGGCTTGCACAGGAAAGAAGCAATTGATGTGTACCCTTTAAGATTGTATGTAATTGGATTTCTTCCAATGTTCTCAATGTCTTTTTTCAACATCTGATTAGATTGTGATGTTTCATTTCTCTTTAAATGATTGGTTTATTGAGGTAGGGGTGGTTGAGACACCCTATCTAAAATGTAGCGGTCATATTCCTTTTTCCACAAGTGGATTGTTTCCACGTTGGAAGTATGGCACACAACCCACCATTTACAAAGCCCCTTAAAGGTGATTTTAGAGGGCCTATGGGGGGGTCCCCTCCTCAACACTATCTAACACAGGGTGTTAGTGGTGACCCACAGATGGCAGCCACGAGTCTCGAACCCCCGACGCCTGCCTTAGGAGGATGATGGCGTAACCAACTCGCCTATGTGCATAACATGCTTCCAGAGCCAAACATAAAAATGATAAATAAATGCAGACATCCATTGTCCCTATCCTTGTTTAGAAAATTTTTCCTTCTTTACTTCTCAAAAATCTGAAGACACCATGGCTCTACCGTGGGATCCCATGGCCAACATTTCATTTAATACCCTGTGTTATATAGTGCTAAGGAGGAGTCCTCTATGCGAAGAAAGCCGAAAAGTTGTGTGAAGAAGAAGAGGGTTTTAACATGGAGAGAGACACACACACAGAGAGAGAGAGAGAGAGAGAGAGAGAGAGAGAGAGAGAGAGAGAGAGAGAGAGAGAGAGAGAGAGAGAGAGAGAGAGAGAGAGAGAGAGAGCATGTCCGGCTTGGTGGTGTATTGGTTTATGTGTATGCCAAGAAGGTCTGAGAGAGGTTCCGCCATTGCACAGGCCATTGGCATGAGAGTGATTGGCAAACAATTTCCTATACGGTATGCATCCTCCTAGAATGACCGTCTGCGATGCACGATGTAAAATATCATGAGCTTTAGCTCAGGCGCACCGCCTACGCAACAGCTAGGTGTGAATGGGGGGCAGGGGACTGTAGCCTCCTCTCTCAAGTCCGTGGTCCCTTGCCCCAATTGCACCTAGCTATCTATGCGGTCACAAGAAGATTTAGAAATTTTCTCACGAA
The DNA here is from genome assembly GCF_014529385.1 of Adiantum capillus-veneris. Taxonomy (NCBI): domain Eukaryota; kingdom Viridiplantae; phylum Streptophyta; class Polypodiopsida; order Polypodiales; family Pteridaceae; genus Adiantum; species Adiantum capillus-veneris. The sequence goes on from NC_140957.1 coordinate 34,723,179, forward strand.
GAAAAATAGAGTCTTTTTCAGTGTTTTTCATACAATGCATAACATCATGAGTTTCTGCTTGAGAGGCACCATATACCTACCTAGGTATGATTGGGGCAGGGGACCACTCCCGCCCCACACACCAGGCCAGCGGTCCCCTGCCCCCAATCGTACCTAGCTAGGTATACGGTGCCTCCCTCGCAGAAGCTCATGATGTTGAGGTAAGTCACAATGTGGGAATTATTGGGATAATTTATCCAAAACTTCTTGTGCATGTGAGTAATTGTTTTTAGCTTGTTTGGAGAGAGCAATTTTAACAAGAGAGTTTCCACAACTTCATGAGCTTCTAGTGCAAGGGTGGCACATATCAACCTTAGATCACTTTGTCCTTCTCGATAGATGGAGAGCATACACCCATGTACACTTGATATGTCACATAGGCCAATTTTGGCCTCATATAGATGTGAAACATCTTTTTTAGATTATATGCTGGCAAGATTCACCTTAGACAAAAGAAGAACCCTTTAAAGATCTGGGTTTAACAATTAGATTGACTTGTGCTTTCTATCATGGCACCTTGCAATTTATGTTTGCAAAGACATCATCTCCCTACTCGGTCTTGATCTTTCATGAGCTTCCAAGACACATACAACCCTAGGCTTGAGATACACTTCATACTTACATATGACTTCTTAACAATACTGCACTGTACACAAGATGTTTTTGACATTTTCCCATGCGAAGAAAGGACCTCTATCCCATTGTTGTTCATACGACGTAAACAACAGTATCTTCGTAGCTAGGTGCGTTTAGGGTTTTATGGGCCACGGATAGGCGGCCCATGATGTCGTGGAAAATTATAATGTGGAAATTATTTTGCTTCTCCCTATTTACTCACCATCCTGTTTACCATACAAACCATATTTATAAACTCTTCAGAAACACTTCATTCAATTCACTTCAATACTAGCTGAGTGCTCGCCAATCATTTGCAAAAACCTGAAACTCTGGTGTATGTTTCTCTGAGCAAGGTGAAAACAATCTCTCACGTGATCTACCTTTGCCGAGACCTCTTGCCATTTTAGTTATCGCCAACGTACGGTCTCTTGCTTGGCTTCTTGCTTTGACATTGTTGCTCTTCCGTTTCTTTACCTTCTTCCTATGTACACTCAATAATCATTGGCATCTTTCTCTGTCTTTGAGGTTGCCAAGTCTCTATGGCAACAAACTCATCTCCCACTTACGCGACTTTGCTTTGATTGCTATAGCGAGAAAGGTGAATACGCCAATATAGGGCTCACCAAACGCAGTCAATGTAGTTATTTCCACTGAACTCAGCTCCTTGTACAGAACTGAAATGGCAACAGCTCTGGAAGTAATTCCCACTGTCCACCTTCCATGCTTGGATCCCACACCTCTACTGAGAGGTTGGAACAATATTCAAAAGAATCACCACCAAAGATGTAGACCTTGCCCTTCCATGCAACCGCATTGCCTCCTTTCCGTTCCTTGTTTAGAAGCGGAAGATTCTCGCTTTGTACCTTGATTAAGCTTTTGTCTTGGCCATCAGCTGACTTTCTCAGAGCTTCGCCATAGTTGAGCCGGATCACATGTCTTCCCCATCCTGCAAGGTACAAGTATCCCTCCAACACAACTCTCGTCATACCTTGATTGATAGCATGTTGCGCATCGCAGGGCATGCCAGACACATGCCAGTGATGCCATTGATGGCGGACAACATTGAAGATGCTCGACAAGGCATCACAATTTCCGCCTGTAGGCTGCAACGAAAGCAATCGAAGCACAAGGATGTGTCTGCCATCTGTTTCGACAAACAATAGCTTCGGATATGCAATACGGAGAGGTGGGATGTGTAAATAACGGAGGAAATAAGAGCCGGATCTCACTATGTACTAATAGAATAGAATTAGTGGGATTAATTTAATATTGATAAATTGTGATCACTCATGCTTTCACTTCATTTAGTGGTACTTGGGAGACAAGCTCCTTGAAAATCAAAACACTACGAGTACTCAACTTTTTCTTTGTATTACGAGCCTCACTAGAGTTGCATGGAATCTCCCCAGATTCCTCATGTGCCTCATTCTCTTGCAGGCTGGAGTAAAACTCCAATCGTAATGTAGGAATCGAGCATGAGACGTACACCCTAGCAATAAGACTCTTTCACTAACCACCGCACCGAAGCTGCCATGCTATCTGCACCAAGACCCTTATAAAATAAAAAAATTGTTTCTAGCTCAACGGTTGCAGTCATCGTGCACCCTTGCTCTGCCATTGCTTGCTCATCGCGCCCATGTCTGCTCACAGCTCATCGTCTTGCTAACCACTCATTGCACGCCAATAACCACTCATTGCACGCCACCTATCGCTGCACTTCATGCCCGCCAACTACCAACCAGGAGTCTCAAAGGATCCTAAAAGATTCGCATTTTAGACGATTTTGTTAGCACATACTAGAGTACTAAACAATCAAAATTCAATCTTTGCTCCCCATTTCTCTCTTGATGCGTACGTTCTTACTTCCATACCAAGGATAGAAAAGTTATGCTCAAATGTTACTTCTCTTAATGTTATTGTGACCACTCCACACTCTCTATAGGGGGACTCGACTCTAAGAGTATTTTAAAAAGCACACATAATTGTCAACCAAAGGGCCCAACGTGTCCCCTGCTTCCCGCGTTCCACGCTAAAAAGCGAGCGGAATTCTTTTTCTTCCGAGGGGCAGGGACGGGTCTAGCTAGATTTTTGGTGGCTCTGGAGGAAAGCTTCAATTTTGTTGCCCAACCTCAAGATGCCAGCGGGAATGCTCGCACTTGATCCTCTCTCTTCTGTCTCCTCGTCTGAACTGAGCCTAGCATATAGAAGATTGAAGATGAAAAGTCGAAGGGGCGTCATGTTGACGTGGCAAAAGCGGGTTGGAAGAGGGCGAAGCCTACAATTCCAGATCCACAATAGACACGGACGGCCTATGACTCAAACCTTTATACGTAGCGAACGAGAGCTAAAAGTCAACCACTCCATCCATTTTGATTGCTTGCAAGCAGCGTGACAATTTTATTAATCATCGAGGTGTGATTGGTAGCGGCTTGGAAAAGGATTGTGCAAGCTTGTAGCCCAAGGCACTTTGAACGCACCTGTCATAATAACTAATATCTAATTCTCCTAAATGATTTTCTCATGTTAAACTCATCATTTAATATGGTGAAGTACTAGGGGAGAAAAGACTAGAATATTGGTAAGGCTAGCATACTGGTCACATGACCAGTAGGGATCCAAAGAGGGACCATTTGCAAAAGAGCAATGTGCATCAATGGGCTTCAAAGACCCTAAGGTTCACACCATTAAGACTTCCAAAAAGCTTAGGTCCAAAATTCAAATGAAATGTTCAATGGTCAATCCTTAGGGAAATTGGATTGTTTGGGAAGACCACAAAGTCTTCCCACATCCCCAGATGGGAGTGGGCGAGCCCTGAAGGTAGGGAAAGAGAGAGAAGAGGTGACAGAACACACACTCACCCACACACACACACTCAAGGCTTCCCTTTACACAAAGGGCATATTAGACGCATGTCAGGTTCCTAGCCCAGTTGCCCCCCCAATTTTAATAAATCATATTGGATGGCCATAGGGGGTGGGCCAATGAGAGAAATAGGTAGTAATTTAGTGTAATTAAATTTAAAAAAAGAATAAAAAAAAATTAATTTTAGTCTTTAAAGTGGAAATGGACAGCCTGCCAATTGGGAATTTATGGCGCCCAATGTTTTGCTTGGTTTTTTGCTTTTTTATAGGGAGTTTTGTTAAAATCTCTTTTTGAATGGAAAGAGGGTCTCTCTTAAGGTAAAGGAATGAGGGAAATTTCACATGGCTTGAGCTTGGAGTTTAATTGGGGGAGGGGAAATGCTTTGAGGGGTTGGGAAGAGTGAGAGATTTGGGGTTTGGGGGAGGAATTGGAAGAGAGGGGAAACAGTTGTGGGGAGTTTGAGGGGGCTGAGTTTGTAAGGAATTGTGGCTTTAATTCCAAACAGTTATCATCTACTCCAAGCTTGTTCTGAAGGGGGCTATACATTCTATCCAAGCTTGTGAGAGGGGGGCCTACACCCAAACAATGAAGCTTGGTTTAATGCATGCTAATGAGCTGCTCCAATATAATACTATAGCTACTGTAATTTAATTAATTTAAGAGTGATTATGTGAGGAGAAATACTTATCTCCCGTAAGTATACTTTCTTCCTCTAGATAGATCTTTTATAGCTCTCACCATCTTCGAAGGTGTTGTGATCTGTGAGTGGTGTGACCGTGAGGAAATCGATGTTGTGTTTTTCACGTGTAAGCTGGTGCTTGAAGCTTGGTGCTTGAAAGCTCATATTCATTGCACCATCAAGTTATGGAGGAACTCAAAGTATTGTATTGTAAAGTTGTCTCCCTTGATGGGAAAAACCTAATACAAATCCTTTTGGAGGGGAGGGGACTCCATGTACATCTTGTCCTCAACAGTTGCAATAGCCTAATTCTAACAAGGTGTTATGCTTTTGTTGCTGCTCCTCTTCTCTCTCTCTCTCTCTCTCTCTCTCTCTCTCTCTCTCTCTCTCTCTCTCTCCCTCTCTCTCTCTAACCAAGCACTCTGCTATGCTCGCTAGGAATGTATTCTTAATGAAATGCTCACCATGTCTATGTTAATTTCTGCTACACATAAGTTACTACCCCATTGAATGTTACATTGGTATCAGAGCACAAGATTTCTCGTTTCTTGCTCAAGAAGAGAGGTCCTCAAGCTGACTATAAATGTTTGGTATTATTAATTGCATTTGAGTAAGTACAATACGGATTTTTCAGCATTGCAATGCGCCTACTTCATGTAGATAATGGGGCAACACCGTCAAGAGATATGGTCTTAATAGTGGAGTCCTACGGGGCTTGTTGCCTACAACTTAACCACTATTGAGCTATTGGAAGCTTCACAAGAGCCGGTGTTGTTTTGGTGGTGAAAGACCCTCTCTTCTATTCCTTGCAATTAATGATATTCAAGCCGCCGATACAGGAGCTTGGGTGCTTTTCTAAAGGGTTAAGAGGAGTAGCAACTAGGCTTGAAGTGCCAAAGTACACTTAAAAATTTTACGTCTAAAATTTGTTACAATGGATGACAATAGTAAAGAGAGTGAAATTATGTTGATAGCTTTGATTTTACTAATGAAAGAGCAACTAATGATGCCCCTATGCTTGTAAACTATCTTGTTTCTAAGCTTCAATAAGCCTTGGGCAACCCATCCCTCCAAGGTGAAGTGCTACAACACCCACCAAGAAGAGAGAGTGTCATAAAAATTAATATCTATCCAACCCAAATGATTTTCTCATATTAAACTGATCACTTAATGTGGGAGAATACACGGGAACAAGGGTTAAGATATAGACATGTGCTTATAGATCTATCTCAACACGGGGCCCATGGTTAAGGGGCCCAAATGAGAGATGGTCTATCAAACAGCAAGGCTAACCAATGGAGAATAAGACCTTAGGGTTAGCTTCATTGAAGACCTCCAATAATGTTTGTAAAAGTCCTTTGACCTATAGGCAAGCTAGGGCTGAGCTTGAGGTGGGAACCCGGCCTAAGCTCGAGGTGCTTGTCTGCTTGAGGTGCTTGTCGTGCTTGAGGTGCTTGAAATGCTTGAGGTGCTTGATTAAGATGCTTGAGGTGCTTGACTGGCTCCATGCTTGAGGTGCTTGACTTGCTACATGATTAAGGTGCTTGAGGTGCCTTGAGATGCTTGCTTGAGATGCTTGCTGTGGGGAACACCCCCTAGTTCAAGTGCTTTGTCATGCTTGATGACTAAGGGGCTTGCTCATCCAAAGTCAAAAAGATCCCTACAAGGAGGGGGGCGAGCTACAAGGGGGGGGGGGGGGGGGATGAGAGAAACACACACACACACACAAGGGAAACCCCAGCTTGAAGAGGCAGAAAGGACACTTGTCAAGTTCTTCCTCATGTTGCCCTCATGGTGTGCCTGAAGCCTTGGTTGGCCCCCCAAGGGGTCCAATGATAATTTAGGATATTTAATTATTTGATTTTGCATTTATCAAGTCCTATCTCTCAAAGGGGAAAGGGGGACACTTGTCCCAAGGCTACCCATGTTGCTTGTAATGGCTCCTGCTTGTGATTGGCTAGGCCTGGAGGGGTCCAATGAGCTTCAATCATGAGCTACAAGGGGGGGTCGACCCAAGCAAGCTAGGGCGTTTATTAGGGGGTATACTCACCCACACACACTCTCATGGTGTGCTATGCAAAGTGCAAGAGCTCCATCTCCTTCTCGAAGCTCCTTGAGAAGTTGAGAGACTACACCAACTCTCTTGGCTATGGAATGCAAATCCAACCAAGAGCTATGCTTCAATTCTTAAGCTTGCATCTTCATCTTCTCCATTACTATGCTATTATGTATGCTAGCAACAAGAGTATGATAAGTGAGGAACTAATTCTTCTCTTATGAAATGTTTCTTCTTCATCTTCCCTACCCTCATTCCCTGCTAGCTCTCTCACCTTCGAAGGTGTTCGAGGTCTTGGGATTGAGGCTGGGGATAGTTAATGCTTTCTACAAGTGCATGTTATGCTTATTGCAAGAAGGCTAATGGTTTATTGCAAGTAGATTAATTACTTATGCAAGTAGATTAATTGTATTGCAAGGTAGATTAATTATTGCTTTAAGCACAAGTTGATGCATAAAAGTATACATCTTCATGCACTCAAATGATTTAGGGAACACAAAGATTAATGATGTTCACAAGTTCTTGATTGTTTTCAAGCTAAGATTGATTGTTGAAATTATGCAAAAGCTTGGTGTGTGAACCTTCCATCTCCATATTGCCAAGGAGGTCTCAAGGAACACAAAGATTGTATTGTACCAAGTCTCTCTTAATGAGAGAATCTATAATACAAATGCCTTTTGGAGGGGGGACCGGCTCCACATAAATCCGGTCCTCAACTGTTGTCATATTCTCTACACTCTCTCTGTTGTAAAAGTATTGTTCATGCCTAGTTAATTAAGTGCTATGATAGTTTGCTACTACCAATTAATTTCACCCTCTATGCTCTCAAAATTGCTCACTCTAATTCTCTTAATTCCGCTATTCTCTAAGTTCATAGGCCATTCCCATTACATTGGTATCACAGCATTTGGTTTCTCTTTTCTTGCTTAAGAAGAGGGGTCCTTAAGTAGCCTATAAATGGTTGATGTTGTTAATATAATAGGGTAAGTGGAAATGGGATCTAATATCGGTTTTGTTAAGCCCACTATGTGGGGGATGGTGCACACCTCGGGAGCTTTTGGACTTAATAATGGAGTCTTTTTAGACTTGCCTACGGCTTTACCATTATTGAGCCATAAGAAGTCCGAAAGGAGCTAGCCCTTGGCAATTCTGCTATGTTAGACCTACTCCTCTACTCTCTATAATTAACCACTTTGAGCCATGGGTGTAGATACTTAAGAGCCGATTTTCAAAGGCTAAGAGGAGTGGCAACTAAGTTTTGAATTGCCAAAGCATACACTAAGTACATACATAAATTCTGTTAACATGGCTGACAATAATCAAGAGAGTAGAATGAACATTGATAACTTTGATTTTGCACATGAAAGTGCTAATGATGATGCTCCCATGTTTATCAAATGTCTTGTTTCTAAGCTGCAACAAGCTATGGAAAACCCATTCCTACAAGGTGAAGTTTTCCAACAACTTCATAGTTATGGGATTCTCCAAACTCCCCCAAAAGAGAGAGCACCTGAGAAGTCTCTTCATGAGATTTCCAAGAGAGGGCTCTCTATGGTGAGAGAAGAGGAGAACCCATACGAAGCGCTTAAATGTTTACTGGCGGGCTTACCTCCATCCAAGAAGAAAGATAAAGTCTCTACTTTAGAGCCTTCACCAAGAGGAGGAGAAGGAAGTGAGTCTTCCAATACTTCCAAAGATATGCTCCAAGAAGACGGCAGCCTCAACGATCTCCAACTTCCCCCAAGAGGAAAGATCACTGCAAAGTCCTCCTCCTTGTTATCAGAAAAGGGAAGAGAGGTACCAAATAAAGGAAAGGAAGAGAAAGAGGTCACCCTCTTCTCTATCTTCATCAACTTCCTCATATTCCAATGAAGGTAGCGTCTCTTCTCTCAAAGAGCCCAAGAGGAAAGGCCATCGCAAGTTCTATCCGGTATGGAGAAGGTCCAAGAAGCTAAAGAATTTCAAAGAGGGAGGGAAGAACACCACTTTCCTTGCCTATGCTGGCACCTTTGGTACTATGGACAAGGTCTTGGCCTTCATCCAACAGCTTGATGTGGCCTTTGGTGATGAGGGCTTCATAGAGTCCTCTAAACTGCGTCAAGTATCTATGCATTACCAAAGTTCCGCTCGACAATGGTGGGATAGACTACAAGCCCAAAGAAAAGCTCCAAAGACATGGAAGGCTTTAAGAGCCTCCATCATAAAACAGTTTCTGGCAAGCAACGCTCAAGAAAATGTCCTCACAGAATGGCAAAACTTGAAACTCTCTCCCTACGAGTCTATCCAAAAGTATGTAGATAAGTTTTGGGATTTATTTCTCAAAGTCACTATCTACAAAAAGATAGACTCTGGGGAGCAAGAGCAACAATTATGTGCGGGTATTTCTGAAGAGAAGTCTGAGTATATAACTCACAAAGGCCTAATACCATATCGGCGGTCATACACCATACTATGGTCGCCTCTCAAATCGATTCCCAACAAGGGGTTAAGAAAAAATCTAAACCCATGGAAGTGAAGGATCAAAATGAGCCTAGAGGGAAGACTAATGCTCAAACTTCCTCCAAAGGAAACTCTAACAACACCGATAACAAAGTTAAGGAGAAAGAGTCTATAAAGGTAAGAATAAACTCTCTGCAATAGATCTAGAGATAGGATAACAAATGATACAAGTGTGGACAACAAGGGCATGTCTATCGTGCTTGTCCCCAAAGAAATGCACGCAACAAGCCACCTTGAGTTTCTATGTTGGAAACTCCAAAAGAGGATGCTTATAGAAAAAGGCTTTTGTTTTTCCTATGCTAGAAGATATGTACATACATGTTTATGAGTCGGGTAGGGTAGTATCCTATCCCTTGTAAATATGCATGCTTTCACAAGTTAATGAAAAATTTATATTTTCATATATATGATTTCTGTTAGAAAGTCTATAAATGAATTTAATGTTTCAACCAATAACAATATTAATAATAAAAAAAAAAAACGGGAATCAAGAGGAATTAGAATTGTCTAAATTCCTAAATGGATTCCATTTTTTTTTTAATGATGATACCCCCGTGAGCTATCTCCACAATGAGGGGACAATGGCCATACAATGGAGCTTTTACCATGAAGCTCATTGCCTAATAAGCCTCCTTATTGAGCTTTACAAGCTCCACAAGAGGAGTTCAAAAAGGCAATAACATGGACTGGTAAGTTTCGAGAGAGATTCAATAATTAGGTCACATTATCTCTAAAGGTGGTATTTCTATGGATCCACAAAAATAGTAGGGTAATAAAATATGGCCTAATCCAAGGAATCTACATGAGTTGCAAAGCTCTAAAGGTATGTGTGCATACTAAAGATGCTTCATAGGAAAAATCCATGCTTATAGCAGGTCCAATACATGACTTAACAAAAAAGAACGTTAAGTATACATGGACCGCAAAGAGAGAAAAATACTTCTAAAAAGTTTAAAGAGAAACTTATTTCTCAACTTATGGGATCTCTCAAAGCTATTTGAGGTCCAATGTGATGCCTGGATGATTGCCTTTGAGAAAAACTTTGCTTCAAGAAGGGAATACCATAGCATACGAGATTCAAAGACTCAACTCCAATGAGCGAATGTTGGTCATATACAAAAGGACCTATGAGCTGTTTTAAATGCTCTAGACACATGGAAGTACTTCTTGCGGACTCCATTCATGATGCAAACCAAGCTCTCGGACAATCAAATGAGGTAGGAAAATTTCTTTTTGCAATTTAAATTCTACTTTGCTCACATTGCTGGCAAGCACAATCATGTAGCCGATGCACTTTCCCAATGGCCAAGGGTAGATAGGATACCAATAGCAACTTACAATGAGCTATGTTTTATGATAGTTAAATATGCTTCTAACCCAGGCTTTAGGGATGTATATATAGCCTTACAAATGGAAGAAAAAGAACCACTCACGTAAAAGGATGGTTATCTTCCATACCTCAATAGGCTATATCTTCCTTGCTTCCCATGCTCCTTCCATATGCGGGGCAAAGAGGAATTCGAATTTGCTCTGCTAGGAGTAAAAGCATACTTGTATTGGCTTACCAAGAAACAATAACATACAAGAGAATGTTTCAAAAACGTATGGTATACCAAAAGATGAAGTATGAAAAAAAGGACCATGGCTTGCCAACATCTAATAGTGTTGGATAGAAATCCTACCATGACAATTAATTTTTGATAGAATCTCTATCATAACTAGAGTAACCCTCTTATGTCGGCCTACTATTCCAATGGATGGCCAAAAGATACAAAACTAATAATCCTTGATCTACTAAAAGTGTGTGATTCGAAGTAGATCAATGCTCAAAATGAGAGAAGTACTTATCTTAACAACAATATGTCTATAATAACGTGAACATACTTCTAAGGAGAAACTACCTTTCAAGGCTAAAGACAGAAGATCCGAAAGTCCCTTGTAGCTTAAGATACCTGGAAGATCTTCATTGCAAAGGAGTATAGCCGAGATAAAAAAAGAATTTTTTTACAAGATTAAACAGGCTATATCCATTTATTAGCTAGGCAAAAGAGGCTCCTGCCATTAGGCACAAAAGAGCCTTATCCTTTAAAAAAAAAAAAAAAAAAAGGTTGGGTCTTACTAAACTTTCCAAGGCTCATCTAAGGCAAATTACACAAATGAAGACCTGCCACAGATCGAGGATGAAGCAGTGAGCTCCAACCCAAGTTCATCTTCAACAAGAAGACAAGGTATTAAGAAATGGTAAGATTACTGACAATATCTTATTTAATTATCCTTTCAAAGATGCTAAATGCATGCAAAGAACATGGCTTAAGGATAATATGAACCTTGTTAATGATTCTTACAATGACACAAAAGAGTAAGCAAATGTAAAAGAAATGCTTTTTTAAATGATCAATGTTTTTGTCTTATAAGACTCTCTTTTTATGTTTTGTGCACAAATTTAAAGTATGCATACTTAGGATTATGTTTGTGAAGACTACATGTCCCAAACACCAAGTAGAACTTGTCACTCTACTTTGGAAGTATGATATGGACCAAAAAGAGCAGACATGCTTTTGGAAGACAATGTCTCTCAAGCACCAAGTGGATTAGTCATCCACTCTGGAATGATGTCGTAGGGTAAAAATGGATCCTCTACCCGCTAAGACCAATGGACTAATGGGTGAGACTTTACCTCTACCTCATAGTCAAGGAAGACTATAATTTCAAGAGAGGGGTAATGTCATAAAAATTAATATCTATCCAACCCAAATGATTTTCTCATATTAAACTGATCACTTAATGTGGGAGAATACACGGGAACAAGGGTTAAGATATAGACATGTGCTTATAGATCTATCTCAACACGGGGCCCATGGTTAAGGGGCCCAAATGAGAGATGGTCTATCAAAGAGCAAGGCTAACCAATGGAGCATAAGACCTTAGGGTTAGATTCATTGAAGACCTCCGATAATGTTTGTAAAAGTCCTTTGACCATAGGCAAGCTAGGGCTGAGCTTGAGGTGGGAACCCGGCCTAAGCTCGAGGTGCTTGTCCTGCTTGAGGTGCTTGTCGTGCTTGAGGTGCTTGACATGCTTGAGGTGCTTGATTAAGATGCTTGAGGTGCTTGACTGGCTCCATGCTTGAGGTGCTTGACTTGCTACATGATTAAGGTGCTTGAGGTGCCTTGAGATGCTTACCTGAGATGCTTGTGGGAACACCCCTAGTTCAAGTGCTTTGTCATGCTTGATGACTAAGGGGCTTGCTCATCCAAAGTAAAAAAGATCCTACAAGGAGGGGGGCGAGCCTACAAGGGGGGGGGGAGAGGACACACACACACACACACACACACACACACACACACACACACACACACACACACACACACACACACACACAAACCCCAGCTTGAAGAGGCAGCAAGGACACTTGTCAAGTTCCTCCTCATGTTGCCCTCATGGTGTGCCTGTGAAGCCTATTGGGCTGCCACCCAAGGGGTCCAATGATAATTTAGGATATTTAATTAATTGATTTTGCATTTATCAAAGTCCCCTCTCTCTCAAAGGGGAGAGGGGGACACTTGTCCCAAGGCTACCCATGTTGCTTGTAATGGCTCCTGCTTGTGATTGGCTAGGCCTGGAGGGGTCCAATGAGCTTCAATCATGAGCTACAAGGGGGGGTCGACCCAAGCAAGCTAGGGGGTTGCTTAGGGGTATACTCACCCACACACACTCACAAACACTCTCATGGTGTGCTATGCAAAGTGCAAGAGCTCCATCTCCTTCTCGAAGCTCCTTGAGAAGTTGAGAGCCTACATCAACTCTCTTGGCTATGGAATGCAAATCCAACAAGAGATATGATTCAATGATTAAGCTTGCCATCTTCTTCTTCTCCATTACTATGCTATTATGTATGCTAGCAACAAGAGTATGATAAGTGAGGAACTAATTCTTTCTCTTATGAAATGTTTCTTCTTCCTCTTCCCTACCCTCATTCCCTGCTAGCTCTCCCACCTTCGAAGGTGTTTGAGGTCTTGGGATTGAGGCTGGGGATAGTTAATGCTTTCTACAAGTGCATGTTATGCTTATTGCAAGAAGGTTGATGGTTTATTGCAAGTAGATTAATTACTCAATGCAAGTAGATTAATTGTATTGCAAGTAGATTAATATTGCTTTAAGCACAAGTTGATGCATAAAAGTATACATCTTCATGCACTCAAATGATTTAGGGAACACAAAGATTAATGATGTTCACAAGTTCTTGATTGTTTTCAAGCTAAGATTGATTGTTGAAATTATGCAAAAGCTTGGTGTGTGAACCTTCCATCTCCATATTGCCAAGGAGGTCTCAAGGAACACAAAGATTGTATTGTACCAAGTCTCTCTTAATGAGAGAATCTATAATACAAATGCCTTTTGGAGGGGACCGGCTCCACATAAATCCGGTCCTCAACTGTTGTCATATTCTCTACACTCTCTCTGTTGTAAAAGTATTGTTCATGCCTAGTTAATTAAGTGTTATGATAGAGTTGCTACTACCAATTAAGTTCACCCTCTATGCTCTCAAAATTGCTCAATCTAATTCTCTTAATTCCACTATTCTCTAAGTTCATAGGCCATTCCCATTACAGAGAGTACCTAGGAAGCCTCCTAGTGAGACTTGCAAAAGAGGACTCTCTCGATAAAGGAAGAAGAAGAGAATCCATACGAAGGGCTAAAGAATCTACTACTCGATGACGCATCTCCTTTCCAAAGGAGAACTCAAGTTTGAACAGTAGAGCCACCACCAAAGAACGAAGAAAGAAATGAGTGTCCTGCCACCTCATCGGAGATGGCTCCACAAAGACGGCGGACAAAACGCTCTCCAACACCCCCTAAACGGAGAATAACATCGCACACTTCTCTACACCATATTTCAAAGAGGGACGAGAGAAAACAAGAGAAGAAAAAGGCGAGAAAGAGGTCACCCTCTTCTCCACCTTGTTCCTCTTCCTCTTCTGAAGAAAGTGATGGTGCAAATAAGAAGGAACAAGGGAAGAAAAAGGAGAGAAAGAGGTTACCCTCTTCTCCATCCTCCTCATACTCTTCCTCTTCTAAAGAAAGTGATGGTGCAGCTCTTGAACCACCTAAAAGAAGAGGCCATAGGAAATCCTATGCCGCATGGAAGAGGTCGTCCAAGCTCAAAAAGTTCAAAGAGGGAGGAAAGAACATCTCTTTCCTTGTCTACAATGGCACCTTTGGTGCTACGGACAAAGTCTTGGCCTTCATCCAACAATTCGATGTGGGGTTTGGAGATGAGGGCTTCACGGAGTCCTATAAGCTACGTCATGTAGCTATGCATTTTCAAAAGTCTGCCAGGCCATGGTGGTCTAGCCTACGAGAAAACGTGTTGAAGCTCCACGAACATGGAAAGCTTTAAGAGCTTCCATCATGAAGCAGTTTCTGGCTACTGATACCAAAGACAAAGTATTCACCGAATGGTGAAGCTTGAAGCTCTCTCCCTATGAATCTATTCACAAGTATGTAGATAAGTTTTGGGATTTACACCTCAAAGCCACTGTCTTCAAAAAGATGGATGGATTTGGAGAGCAAAAACAAAATTTTTGTGTGTGAGTTTAACTGAGGATATGGCGGAGTATGTTAACTCCCAAAGGCCACGCACCATACCTGCGGTCATACACCATACCATGGTGGCTTCAAGAATCAACTTCCAACAAGGGCCAAGAGAAATCTTAATCCCACGGAGAACAAGGACCGTAATAACGTGTCTTTGAATGCATTGATTGTGAGGTTTTCCCAACAGAGGTAGGGCTAGGAAGCTCTCGAATGTTTTATCGGACGCAAAGGTAGGTCTCTCCTGATGCAATAACCTAAGTTTCCATCTTCAAGGCATGTGGGATTGAAAAAGATGCCATTCTCAAGAATTACTCAATTATTGATTGGTTGATTGCATGGCTCCTCCCGCCACACATGTCAACAAATAATCATTCTACAAAAATAAGTCCTGGTATTGCTCAAAGAACACACGTTCGAGCACAGTGACAACGATCAGGGGGGGGGGGGGGGGGGAGGGGGGGGAGAGAGAGAGAGAAGAGAGAGAGAGAGAGAGAGAGAGAGGAAGAGAGAGGAGAGAGAGGGAGAGAGAGAGAGAGAATGAGAGAGAAGAGAGAGAGAGAGAGAGAGAGAGAGAGAGAGAGAGAGAAGAGAGAGAGAGAGAGAGAGAGAGAGAGAGAGAGATTTGGATTTAGGTTAAGTGCACGGGGTTGAAGAGAGACATTCAAGACATAATAACACTAAAGAGATTGGGGAGGGATGTTGAAGAACAGCAGCCACTTACTTAAGAGTAATCATGCGAGTAAGTCTAAGGCTCTCTCTAGCTGCAAAAGTGGTGGGTGGACAGACCCCCGACCCATAGGGCCTAGACCACTAGCGTTCGCAGGGCGAGCACAAAAGGTCCCTCCCCCTCACCTTAAAGTCATGCATGCTATATATTGTTTTGTAAAAGTACTGAATTAAATTAGAAAAAGGGAAAATTACAAAGGCCCCATAGGCAGGAGAGGGGCAATCCTGGCTCTAGAAGGGGGAGCCTAAGAGACGAATTAGGAAGGGGGAAATAGAGAACAATAACTATCAATAACATACATTCTAAGGGGCTCATATAGTGACAAGATGATATTCCTTCATTGCACATCTGATGATTTTTGTAACACTTTTACATCAAATAGGGTAGCTTCCTTAATGCAGCCCTTAATCTCCTTCATGGTGTTAAAAAATCCAAGGGACAATGGAAGTGATGAAAGGGAATGTGAATGCCCAAAGACTACCTTGTTTCTTTCATTTCATGTATGCGACAAATAAAACACATCTTAGGAAAGTCCAGAATGGGATAGCTGTTTTCACCTAACAATATGCCTTCCAAAAAATGGAGTTGTGATTGAACATGGTTTTTGAAGCTCCACTTTCAAGGAGTCGGTATGTTTGTAGCTGACAAAGAGATGGAAGATAGATTTCTCCTAGCTTTGCATCTCTTGCAGATCCCCATCATCAACCCCAATACTTTTTGCTTTGTAACCAGACAAGATACCTTTATGCAAGAGTTAGCCACATAACTGTGTTTACTTGGTAGAGAATAAGCCCAAATATAGTAAAATCTGTAAGACAACTGCTTTGCGTTCCATGAGATTCCCCATTTTCTGTAGAGTTTGCCAACAGAAGTTGAATCCATGAGTCTATTTACCTGCATCTGAGTATATAAGATGGTAGACCTTAAACAAGGGGATATTTCTCCTAGGACTTTGAGGCATCATGTATCTTTGAATCTCTGATATTCTCTCCAAAACTAAGTCTACACACCCTTTGTTTGTTGGAATTAGGGTTGCAGAGAAACACATACAGCTTGGAGAAGACTAAGGAAGCTCAAGGCACACAATAGAGAGTGTATTACTTAGTGTGCAATGGAAAGATAGATAGCCCTAGAGTGATGGGCGTATATACAATGCACGGGGGAAAAAACCTCCTAAGAGGGAAAAAATGCCCCGGCGGTTCCTAGTGTGTTCACACACATCACTACCAAATGTATATGGTAACAAATCCCCCTGGAGTGATGCGGTGAACGAGAGCTGGCACATGAGTAAAGGGAAGTGCCATGCATTGAGAACAGGATCAATCCACAAAGGGGAGTAAGCCAAAGTTTTCCCGAAAGCTTCAAGCTTCTCACGAGACAATGCCTTTGTGAAAAGATCTGCAAGGTTGTCCTGTGTGGCACATAAGCCAGCTGATCTCTCCTGCTGAGAAGCCTCTCCCTGACATAGTGGTAATGCACCTTAATGTGCTTTGTGCGAGCATGAAAAACAGGGTTCCTTGAAACTGCAAATGCGCTCTGACTGTCAGTGTAGATAGTGTTGGCAATGTCCTGTCCAACACCCAAATCAGCCATAAGGCGTCTGAGCCATACACACTCAACCGTAGCTGTGTGAAGACTGCCCTGTACTCAGCCTCACAACTTGCAGTGGCCACAGTAGGTTGCTTCTTGCTCAACCACGATATACATGAACTGCCAAGCATGAAACAAAAACCACTTGTGGACACTCTCGTGTCAAACAACAACCAGCCCAATCTGAGTCCGGAAAAGCATGTAAGTTTGGCGGCAATGATCCCCCCTTGGGATAAAACAAAGCCAAGATGTAAAGTGCCACTAAGGTAGCGGAAAAATTCTCTTGACAGCCTGCCATTGCTTAGACCTTGGCTATGCATAAATCTGAGGACCTGTGAGACTGCAAACTGAATATCTGGCCTTGTGTTGCATACATAAATGAGGCAGCCAACAGCAGTTTGGTAAAGAGTGACATCAGCACGATCGCCATCATCATGTAGACTCAACTTCAAACCTGTTTCCATGGGAGTCGCAATAGGTTTGCAATCCTCAAGTCCAAACTTACATAGCAATGTCTCTATGTAACTTTTCTGACACAAGGCAATACCACCATCACACTGCTTAAACTGTATACCCAAGTAATGATGCAACAGCCCCAAATATTTTCATCTTGAAAGTAGCATTCAAATCAGCCTTAAATTCAGCAATATGTCTCTCATTTGGTCCAATGATTAGCAAATCATCAACATAAAGAACCACAATGAGAAGTACATCAGCCTCACACTTTACATACAATGTGCTTTCTGTGGACATTACGAAATCCTTGTTTGACCAAATGAGTGTCAGCTTTCTCATACCAAGCACGAGGAGATTCCTTCAACCCATACAAAGCCTTCTTACGTTTGCACACTTTGTCCTCTTGTCCTTTTATGACAAAACCGCGAGGCTGCGTTACATAAACTTCCTCAAATATGTCACACATTCAAGAAAGCAGTAACAATGTCTGATTGATGTACATCCCAACCAAAATGAGTTGCCAATGCACATAGAAAAATGTACAGTAGTCATACGACAAGTGGGAGCAAAAGTCTCTTCATAATCTATGCCTTTTTGCTGTGCATAACCCTTTGCAACAAGTCAAGCCTTATGGCGATCGATCACCATCCCGTTTGCGTTTCAACTTGTAAACCCACTTCGTACCAATGGCCTTTTTGCCAGGAGGCAAATCACATAAAGTCCATGTGTCATTCTCTATAAGTGCATCATATTCTGATTGCATGGCAGCCATCCAATTTTCTGAATTTTGTGCTTCATCAAAATTCAAAGGCTCCTCAACATCATGTAAGCTAGACACAGTCAAAGCATAACAACCTGATGCATAAGATGCATGGTGACAGCCTGAACGAGTACGACTAGCCAAAGGTGCATCCAATTTACTGTCACGCAAAGTGTGCACCAACCATTTTCCCATACCTCTAGCCTGCTCATTTTCAGCCCTTTCCTCATCAAGTACTCATGTACATCTGCATCAGTAATAGGCTGATCTAGAACATTTTCAAAAAGCCCCATAGGCTGTACATTCCTCATTGGAACTTACATTCGTATTTCCACCACTGAAAAGAGGCAACAAAGTGTTATAAATGTCATGTGAGCTTACATTACTGTCTCTAGTACATGACAGCAAGGGCTGAGCAGAATCTTCCACAAACACTACATCCTGAGAGAAAACAGAATACGTTTTGTTTGCGGATGATACAACCTGTAACCTTTGCTTTCAGCACTATAACCAACAAAAATACATTTGATAGCCTTATCATCTAATTTTCTGTGCTGCACTTGTGGCACCAAAGCATATGCCAAACATCCAAAACACGCATGTGCTCAATAGAAGGCTTTCTATCATGCCATGCTTCTATATGGAGTAATAGACTGCAAAGCTTTTGTAGGACACATGTTTAAGTACATAAGTGGAACACATGATTGCCTCAAGCCAAAAAGAATGCGGCCAAGCTTGACTTTTGACCATACATCGTGCCATTTCCGTCAGTGACCTATTTTTTACTCTCAGCAACACCATTTTGCTGAGGTGTATAAGGCACTGTACATTGGTGTTTTATCCCACGACTAGCCAGAAATGCATTAAATTCATGAAACATATACTCCCCCCCTCGATCGGAATGGAGGGTGCCCATAGTACATTTCGAGACATTTTCAACCATAGCCAAATAATTGTTTGAAGCAGATAAAAACTCGGACTTTGCTTTAAGCAGAAATACCCATGCATGCTTGGAGTAATCATCAATGAAATTCACGAAGTTACAGGTAATTGCCCAAGTACGGAGTTTGCATGGGCCCACAAACATCACTATGCACAAGCTGCAACCTGCATGTGGCCCGAACTGAACCATCCTTTGGAAATTTAGAACGCTTGCATCTTACCCAAAATACAGCCTTCACAAACATGTTTGACAGGTGCTTCAAGAGGCGGCAAAGAAGCAACCATATTAGATTTCTGCAAACGCAGCAAACTGGCAAAATTCAGATGACCAAAACGTGCATGCCAAAGGTTTGCATCTGAAATAGCCCTTGAATCTGCAACAGCATTTGCAAAAGTTTGTCCACACTTGTCATACAAAGTGAGCTTATACAGCCCACGACACAAAAGCCCAGATGCAACAATTTCATCACAAAACTGAGATCATGAACTGTACATCTGTCATCCACAAATTTGACTACAAGTCCAAGTCTAGCAAGTGCGGATACAGACAAGAGATTCTTCTTGATCCCAGGTACATAAATGCATCAACAAGTGTGAAGGAACTTCCATTAGCAGTAGTGAGCATAATATTTCCAACTCCCTGAATTGGATAAGAGGCGTTGTTGGCACAAGTGACTGAATTTTCATGAGGGACAGACTCGAGAGAGGTAAACAATTCACGATGTGAGGTAATGTGCTTTGTAGCACCACTGTCGAAATACCACAAATGTGAATCTGCAGCAACTGACAAGCATGCATCATGGACAACAAGATTGTCAGTGCATCCTGCGCTAAAAGCCCTTTCTGCATCAATATCAGAAACACAGTTCCTTTCACAGAAGACTCAACAATGGCTGCATTTGAGTGGAACCAGCATTTGCAGTGGAACCACCCTCTTTCTTCTTAGCCTCTTTGGCCTTCAACTTAGGACACGACTTGCTCAAGTGATCATTGGCTTTACAATAATGCAACGCATCTTCTTTTTGCCCTTATCACCAAAATTTCTATAGACGAATTGCTGCCAGCAGAAGCATTAGGAACAGAATTTTTGCACTCTCGCAGAACCATAAGAAGTGTGGCTGCATTGCTGTTACCACCCTTTCTTTGAGAAGCAATAAAAGCATGTTCAACTACACGCTGCCTAGTCGTGTTTTTTTTGAAAGTGACTCCTGCAACAGCAATGTGCATAATGCATCAACTTGAAAACTTCTTGGATTTCCTTGGGTCATAAGTCTCTAAGTACTACCAAAAGTCTTGTAAGAATCTAGTAAGGCATCAAGAACAGTCTGCACAAGGGAACTGTCTGAAATGACTTTACTGCACAAAAATAAGTTTCTCATTTGATATCCTTCACACTAGCAAGGAAAGTGTCCATATCATCTTCTCATGCATAATCTTTGGACTCCAGCTCTTTACGCAGCAAAGCAATTTTAGCCTCATTGCGGCTTACAATAAAGACTGCTAAAATATCCCAAGCTGTTTTGCAGATTTTTTTGAACGGATGTGAGGAACAATGGTGCGCTTGAGAGACAACACAATCAATGCATGATCCTGCGCATCCTTAAACATCCCAATGAGCTTGTTCTGCCGTAGGCAAAACAACTCTAACAACTGCAATCCTTGCAGCAAGACCTGCAACATCCTCAACATCGCCTACATCCTCAGAACCAGGACGTACATCAATGCCTTCACAATGTTCCAGACACCCTTTGACATAAGACATGTTGTATCATATAATCCCACATAGGGTAGTTGTCCCCATCCAACTTGTCCTGAGCAGCAAACATCTTGAACCCATCTGTGTTGTTGTTGTCAGCCAAGGTAAATGCTGCACCTGATGTGAAAACTGTCCAAAAATAGGAGAAAAGGAGCGGGAGACATGACCTGCTCTAATACCAATTGTTGGAATTAGGTATTGCAGAGAAACACATACAGCTTGGAGAAGACGAAGTAAGATCAAGGCACACAATAGAGAGTGTATTACTTAGTGTGCAATGGAAAGATAGATAGCCCTAGAGTGATGGGCGTATATACAATGCACGGGGGAAAAAACCTCCTAAAGAGGGAAAAAATGCCCTGGCGGTCCTAGTGTGTTCACACACATCACTACCACATGTATGGTAACATTGGTAAGTTTGTATTGCTGCATCAACACCTGTTAGATACCCAATGTACAAATCCTCCAAACTCTGACTCTTGCCACGAGACACTTGTGAGCTTTCCTTGTAAGTTGGTCCCTTTGGGATAAGTTTTGCTTGCCAAACCAAATAGAATCCAGCAACCACATACCACATGAAGGAATTCACTGGTCTGAAAGAGTCCATTTCTTTTTTTTAAACTCAGCCAAGCATTCCAGAACCTGCAAGACAAGTCAGAACTCCTTGGGGTAAAGTCAGAATTGGAGGCTAGAATTTCTTGTAGAGTGAGAGAAGAACAAGAGTTGTAATTATTGATTCTGAGCTATTGGAATTTCTCTTGATCAGGGTGGTCCAATGATCATTAGAAGATATAGATCTCAATACCCATTTGCTTGCTAGATTGGTTGCTAGGTGCTGAAGGTTAAGGATTCCCAATCCTCCATTCTCTGGGTTTATGAGACAGGTCTTCCATGCCACTTTGGGCACTTTCTTGAGACCTTCTGAGAAGCCCCATTAGAATCTTCTAGCCAATGTAAACACTTTGTTGAGTTGGAACTGAGAAGGATTCCAACAAGACATAAAAAAACCACAGAAGACAGTAAGTAGTGGTTAAGCACAAAAATCCTGGCAGACAGATTAGGTTGGTGATGTTTCCATGTGAATAATCTCCTTCTACATATGTTGAGTACCGAGTTCCATCTCTAGTTGAAGGAGACTTTGAAGCCCATAGGAATGCCCAAAAGCTTGAAGATTTGGCCATCCTCAATTTCTTTACAACCAGCTTGTGCAATTGCAACAAGACCTCGAGGGGTGCACTATGTAATCATGGTAATTTATAGCGTGAGTTTGAAAGGAGTGGTTTCAAAATACAAAAAAATTAGGTAATAAAATAGTGATACATTAAAATAGGCAGTTTTTATATTCAGTTTTGAAAAAAAATCCTAAAATAAGGGGTCATTTTAGTCATTCAGACATGTTAAAAGAGAGATTTTTTAAATACCTCACAAACGGACGTTATATAAGGGGGTATTGAATGGTGAACCCCCCAAAAATAGGACAAGGTCCTTTGGACACTTTAAAGCCTACTTTGGAATGGTTGATGTTGGAACCACTAGCAAGACAAAAACCTTCGAGGCATTCCTAGTTGAGCTAGATCACATGTCTTCCCCATCCTACAAGGTACAAGTATCCCTCCAACACAACCGTCGTCATACCTTGATTGATAGCATGTTGCACATCGCAGGGCACGTCATACACATGCTAGTGATGCCATTGATGGCGGACAACATTGAAGATGCTCAACAAGGCATCACAATTTCCGACAGTAGGTTGCAACGAGAGCAATCGAAGCACAAGGATGTGTCTGCCATCTGTTTTGACAAACAATAGCTTCGGATATGCAATACGGAGGTGGGATGTGTAAATAGGCACTTGAGACTGGATCTAGAAGTGCGAGTGTCAAGAATTTAGCAGGACCCGAACCGTTATCCCCTACGTCTGGCAAAGGGAGGTTGGAGAGAAGCAGTAAAGGCTGGGTTACACCCAGTGACGCTCTCTGGGACATTAGATTGTGGGGTTGCTAGGAGGAATTCCATGCACGGTTGATCACATTCAGAGAGTCATCCTTCCAGAGCGGAAGCCTGGGGAGGATGTGGGAGAGGACGAGGGCGTTTGTCAAACATGGCAGTAACTGCTGGTTGATATCCAACGGTGGGTGATCCTTGGCCATGAGCTGGCTGCTGCGGATTAGTGCCTCCTTCCCGTCGATCTATTCTCGCGATCGTTTTTCGTATTTATCCAAGGGACCTTGTTCACAAAGAACGGAGGAAATAAGAGCCGGATCTCACTATGTACTAATAGAATTAGTGGGATGAATTTAATATTGATAAATTGTGGTCACTCATGCTTTCATTTGA